>NC_090877.1:10001870-10004370 GCF_036669935.1 Montipora foliosa | reverse complement strand
GCTCTACGTTCAGACCAGCAATTGGGGAGTAAAGGCTGCAAGCGATGGTTTTATCTGTTGCTCTTAGAGGACTTTTTTCCAATCTTCAAAAGGTAACGAGGAAACGCTTTTCCTCCTTATGTCACAGTTTCGAACGGGATTGTAATTATTTTGCAGTATTGGTCAACGACTAAGTCCCGTTCGCCTAGTGCCATTATGACTAAAACTTTTTTTTAAAATTTTACTTGGATTTCAAAACAATGTTAACTAAACAGTAAGTGACCCACGTTTTAAGCCTTGATTAAAAAGGCACCTGTTTATTTTAAGGAATTTTCCTATTTAAGTGTCCGCCATTACTGACTTCAAAATCTTGAGAGAGCTGGATCGAGGAGAAAGTGACGTCAAAGACTCAATAGTTTAAGAATGCGATGCGTGTGTACCGGCTGAATTAATTATGCAGCACGAGAGTTTCGGGCTTTCAGACTTTTTAACTCGTGTTTTGCATATATAATAAGATGCGTTTATACGCTGTAATTTTAAGCAAGTAAGTAAATGACGTCCCTTTTCCCAAGATCCAACTCTCTGAGGTCAAGTCGGTCATTTTGGAACGTGAGTAATGGCGGACCGTGTAGTCAAAAACTTACACTCAAAGTAGACAACCTTTGGATAAAAATCAAAGCTCAAAATTTTGCCAGTCAAGTGTTAAGCAATCTCACTTTCAAAACCTGAAGAAAAAGGGAAGTGATTTATTGATCATAGTAGCACTTAAAACATAGCTGGATTGCGAGGTCTTGAAAGCTATTTTGTTGGGGAGGCGAGGCGATGCCTTATCGTACCCCTCCCTACAATTGTTATAACCATCGCCTCATTTGAACCAGAGCGTTCCCTCTTAATAAGTTTAAGTCCCTCCTGCCTTGCTGAAGGGAAAGAAAACTATACATAATACCGGAAATGCTAGGTTGGCACAAAAACTGACGTTGGTTGAAACAAATTGACCTGAAATCAAATTTAACCTGCGACACATGCAGCTCTTCCAAGACAGCTGTTTTCGTTTACAGCGGTAGTAGCATTTTGTTGAACAAACACATTTCTAGGACGTAGGTTGTGTTTTGTGGGCCTTCATTAGTTAACAGAATTCATCTAACGAAAGGTAAGTTTCAGAAAAAAATGGACACAAAGAACGATACAAAAGAAGCAATGCACCCTAACTCTGAAAACAATGGAGCTGCTTCCTAAAGGGATCCAATGAAATTAGAGGTTCTAAAGAGCTGCGTCCTATCTCAAAATTTAAGCCATCCAAAGAGTAAAATTTGATACACTGGGGAACACTACCTGAGATTTAGTTTGTGCCTCCTTGTTTAGGGACGGTAAGGAACAGGAGACTTTCTTAGTACCCCTAAGATGCCTGATCGCAAGGTAGATAAAAACTTCCCAAAAACTTTCTAAAAGGCTTGGTTGTCTAGTTCCCGATCCTAAGTCAAGAGTCGATTACTCCGCACTGCTGCTATTGATTCGAAAACGAACGCCAAGCTGCTCTAGTCGAGCGAAAAAAATAAAAAAGAAAGAATGTTAATAACAGCCGAGCAGAACTAAAATTAAAAATTCTTTTGTGTTAACTGTTTGATTAACAAATAGCCTACTAGTAGCTCAACCAATCAGAACGCAGCATTGATAATAGACCACTAGTTGGATTTTACTAAATGTTTATATTTTAAAAAGAGGATTCATGACTGTCAAAGAAATAAAAACTATGTAAATGACCTTTCAGTGCTAATGGGGAACATGATGCGCTCTATATCTTGTTCATTTTGGCGACAGGAGAATTCAGACATCATAGAAAAGTAAAACAAGAACATTCGCTAGTTTCCTAGTTGTTTTTAATCTGTATTCAAGGTGTGATTGCCTCCTAAACAAAAAAATAATTGCGTGACTGTTTTTTGGCACAGATGAGCAACAGATATCTCTCGTCACGACGTACAAGTCACACAGTATCACTGATCATCATCATCATCATCATCATCAAGTGCCATCTACTAGAAGTAGGTCGGCGATCTTCCGCTCTTCTTATAACACACTCAAATTGTCACGTATAACTAACAAATCGAACGTGATTCAGCGTTGTCTTTACTCTTATCTACAACGATATTCGTCATCACAGTGGTCAAAATGTTGTGCGCCTGGTGAGTCCACAACGAATTTTGACCTCTGTGATGACGAATATCGTTGTCGATAAGAGTACAGACAACGGTGAACCACTTTCGATTTGTTTTTTACCATAATATTCACCGCCAAAGAAGTTTTCATTTCAGAGCGTGACCAAAATCATTACACGACGAAAGAGCAAGCGTTGTCCATAACTTTCTCGCAATATGATTGGTTTTTTTTTCCAAAATGATCGTTCCTGATTGGCTATTGCATTGCGTGACAAATTGACGCAAGCATGACGCGAGCAGCGTTGTCTAGACTCTTTTCGACAACGGCAAATTAGCCAATCAGATTGCGAGATTACAAGAAATTGTGG
>NC_090877.1:9974370-9996870 GCF_036669935.1 Montipora foliosa | reverse complement strand
AATAATGTCAATGCAATGTCATGCTTCGTTGACCTCGAATGATGTGTTTTTATCGTTGAAAGTAACCTGGCTGTAAAAGTTTATAACGCAGCCAATCAATTTAGACTGATGACCCTTGAAACAAAAAAAAAACGCGTGATGGAAACAAATACGCTTTCACTTGTCTATCGTGTGTCGATGTGAGGTTTTTATGGCTGACAACACAGTCAAGTGTTTTCATTCCGCAGTCGGTGCTTTCAAACCTTCGCTTTCCATTGTTGTCGAAGGTGAACTTTTCGTCACAACGTTTGTTAACTTAGTTCCTTGGAATTTCAAGATGTTATAAAGCTTTGTTCTTCAGCTAATGGTGCATACAGAAATGAAATGATTCTCTGAATTCTTAATGTCTTAGTCATTGCCATCAATTTAAAAAAATGAACAAAATTTCATAAGAAAATAACTCCTTGGGAATGTTTTAAAAAATTCAAATGAGACAGGGACATAGTTCAAAAGGAAACGTTGTTCGTATTTGATATTAATTTTAAGATATTTTGCTGAGTGTCTTTTCTGAGTGATCTTCTATGTCGATTTCGGCAACTTTACGCTATTATTTTGTATTTTGTCTTGAAAATATTTATTTCGACATCACGTGGTCGAAACTCCGACTTTGGCGGCACGTGAAAACAACACGTTTCTTGTTAGGTATATTTTTTGGTCTGAGAATTTGAAAACAAAGGCACAATATCTAATGAATCCGATCTTCGTACCTTGTTATAAATGCTCTTGTGAGTTTATCATGCTAATGAAATTACAAACTTATGGTTGAAAAGAACATTTCTACAAGACGGTATGATTAAGACAATGCTCAGAAGAGTTACTGCAAAGCCTCCGTGTAGCCACCACCTTCCAAAGTCAAACAATGCATGAGCTTAATAGATTTGTAATTTCGTTGTGGATAAATTGTTTAAGCCATCTAAGGTCGTGTTGTTTAGCCCTGATATGATCTAAAACGGTAGCCTCTTCTCATATTAAGCAAACGCAAGATGAAATTCTCTAAGGTGAAGCGTACCTCGAGCATGTTGTGATAGACTGTGCCGCCATCTGGTATCCTGTCGAAGTAACTCACCAATTTGTAATACGCAATCAGGCAAGCATGGCTTTTCGACAATAATGAAAGGTCTCAAATCCTCCTAAAACAGCTAGTCGCGTTACCCACTTCTCAGATGGTTCAACGTGAGCTCAAAGGAGTTAATAACGTTCTTTCATGAGCTACATTTTATACATCGTAAGGAACACCAACTGTTGACAACTTATTCCTCCTTCAACGGAAATTATCCACCAAAAACAAACGTGGATTGGTCGTTTACAATACATAATAACATGGCCTGCATTGTTGAAATACCTTACAATAAAGCTGTTATTGTTCATTGAAGAGCTCAATAGAAACTTTATTGTACTCGAAGAGACTTCGGTTGCTATGGAAACTACATTCCAAAACGTACAACCCACGCACTGTTTGGAAAGTTGCCATATTTGGATACATCTTGACAAGGCTTTTTGATTTTCCATGCTTTGGTTTCTTGGTTAACATTTAACTTAAACGCTCTACGGGATCTACTTGGCCTGGAAAATAGTTGTTTGAGAAGCTAATCAATGATGAAACGATTACGAGATTAGTACAAAAGCGAAAAAATATTCGCTGGTATGAATTCAGCATTTTTAAAATATTTTTTAACGTCACTAAAAGAATTGTTACCCCGGAGGCAAATCCCGAGAAAAGAAAATTATTATTGGTTTACTGTTTTAAGGATGCCGGGCAATATTTGCTCATTTAAAGAGGAACATACTTGGCCGTGGAAACGTCCAAAAGCGGATTAATACGAAGTGTTAATGCTTCAAATGTACGAAAACAATATGAAAAGGTAGACTAAACAGCAGTCGAGATTAGTCGAGAATACACCACGGCGCACAATGGGCTGGTATTCTTCATTTGCGTCATATATATATATGTATATAGATACGTAGACTTGAATTAGGTAAAATCATTTATTTGCTACTCTGAGTTTTGCCTCTGAGCAATCATCAGGCAACTGCCAGAAAGAAGCAATACATGGTGTTTTACAGTGATTTTGAAAAAACGCGTTAGCGATTCGTTATTAGCTAGGATGTATAGCAACATTTAAACAAAACAACCAATTTACAGTAAAGTGCTAAAAATGAATCTTATGGGCTTTTAAAGTGATTATGCTATTCAGGAGGAATTTCTTTTCATGTCCGCATTTTCAGTCTACAAATTATATAGTATACTTTTCCCACAGACACAAATTACACTTCTTCGCTACATTTGAATACGATGTCCCATGCCTAACAACCCGACATTTAATTTCATAGTCAACTTTCGAGTCGTTTAAGCCCCATACATATTTACTAAGCTTAGTGGAATTTCTGTAGCGTTCATTTCTAAAGGAACATGTTTGGATTCTGTAACGTGGTTTCTATAGCACTTCACTGTAAATTGGTTGTCTTGTTTAACCGTTGCTATACAGATCTATACATCCTAGCCAATAACGAATAGCTACCGCTTTTTTTCAAAATCACTGTAAAACACCATGTATTCCTTCTTTCTGGCAGTTACCTGATGCTTGCGTCGTAAGAAGCATGAAACTCTGAGCAGCGGATAAATGTTCTTGACCTCGTTCAAGTCTACGTATCTATTCAAAGCTCTGATGAAACCATTGAGCACTTTTTATATATAACTGCAGGTGCTATATATATATATATATATATGTAGGGAGTCTGTAAGTCGATTTTCTCGTGGAACAGTGCTCAATACGTTAAAGCAGAGCGGAATAAATATTTTAAGAGGAAAAAAGGACGCAACTACATTTCCCGACCGGGAAATGTAGTTGCGTCCTTTTTTCCTCTTAAAATATTTATATATATATATATGTATATACAGCGCCTCTAACAGGGATGAAAGCAAAGTTCTATGACTGAATTGATTAGCTGACAAGGTGAAAAAAATCCCCTTGCTTCTTCGATTATTTCAAATTGAAAGTTGCAGTATATGCTACTGGCAACAAAGAATTTCCAAACAGTTGGGAAAAGAATAGGAATACAACATCCCTTACTTCTTGTTCCACTGAGGAGAAGAGGAAATATGAAAAGATGGATAATACTGTGCGCAGGCGACGCTGTTGTATTCTCAGTGAGGTTCTGAAGAAGCCCGGCTGAAACACAGCTCAACATCGACAACGGCACTTGTTAACGATTTGGTTTAACTGCTTCTTTAAAAAACTAGAAGACAAGTTTTCGGAGATGAAGAACTGATTAAGCAAAAAACATCATCAATTGAGAGTGTAACTGAGGCCTTTTGTCTGGGAAAACTGATTTCACTGTAGGACATTCAGAAACCCTGGTAATGAGATGCACGAAGACTTTGATATAAAGCGTCCCAAAATGTCCCCCTGCCCTTCTCCACAACTTCAACCTCACTGCAGATAGTTAACGTCACGAATTGTCCTATAAACTCCAGTCCTAAAGTTAAAACAAAGAGCCGCATTAACGCACCTTACGCAGCGGCAAAAATAACGCCTTGTTGCTACAACCATTTGCAAAAATGCTGCTGAGACACCATGTGACGACCAAGAAGTTACAAGGGCACCCAACGAGAGAATTAGAAAATTAAGCCAAAAACCTTTGAGGGACATTTCTAGGCTCCTTGCAATGTATAAAGACTGTCTAAAAAGATGTTTTTATCACCTAGAAGAATTTGTTCGGATATCTTAGCTGAAAATTGAAGTGTCCGAAAGTTTTAGTGAATGATATCTTCATTTCAGAAATTGCTAGATGAACGTTACCTTCTAAGAACTTCCCGGCAAACCATGTGCTCATCCGAAACTGCTAGGTGACCTTTTTCAGTGCCAGAAGAAGCAAAAATATCCCTTCTGAAAACGTAAGAGACTACTTTTCCCTGATTGCGAATCTTTTAGGTGATGTTTTAGTAAAGAAATCTATAGCTGTTTGGCAACGTAGAAAAGAAATTCTTGGAACAGTTTGACTCTCTCGAACAAACATTTCACCGAAGATTATCGTTGGGTGCCCCTGAAGTTCTTTGGTGCAAAAACCAATAGCCCTCATCCCCTTCCTCGATTCAATGTTGCTCAGGCTAATACTGGTTAGCTAGCAACATTGCAAAGGGAGGGGGGGGGGGGGGGGGGTTTGAGGGGACACATTATGCGAACAGATGATGTCTCAACTACTTTTGCAACTGACTTTGTAGCACATGCTTAAACCCTGAGGGACACTACGTGTTGGATAGAGCGGTTTTCAATTGAGTGTCGAAAGTAATTAGCGAATTGCTTTGGTTTTGCATTACTTCAGTCAGTGATTGGCTCAAAGTTCTCGCGCTCCTTTTTCAACCAATCAGAACCCAAACCAATCGTGGCTTGCACGTGCACATTTTTCCGCGCTTTGTGTCGGCTACGTGTAATTACTTCGAGTTTTAATTGGTTTACTGGATTGTCTCCGTTCTTTTGATTGCCCAAAGTAATTTTTACGACACTCAATTGAAACTCGCTCTATCAAACTTTGCATCATCTTCGTGCATTTCTGGACATTAGCGCACAAATAAAAACGTATGTATCTTCACGCTCACGAACACTAACGGTACCACACAGGTTTGGCTGTTTAAAGACGGATACCTAAGATTATTGAGGAAACTATTCCCTTTCATGCAACATCATTTATGCCCAATACATAGGGTACAATGGGCATGTTTGTCTCTCTGACAACAAAACTCTCACTCACAAGATGCTGTTTTCTCAGCAGGAAAGAAAAAACTATCGAGATCCATTAATACAATAGCTACAATCTGCCACAAACGTCTACAGAAAAGGCAAAGGGAATCACAATAGAGGACATCACCATCTGAGTTAGTCCAAGAACTAACTTGCCTCTTACACTTCAATGAAGAGATGGAGGAATTCGAAGGAATCAAATGACTCAGTTTGTAGTGTGGTAAAAGTCTCTTGTTAACTGAACACGACTGAAAATTTTTGTAGGCCTGTTAACTCAGTATGGCCTTTCACTGAAGAGAAACAGCATTGTTTCTCGGAGGGAATGTTCATAAATGTTACGAGAATTTCACTAAATAAATTCATTTACTTTTCAGGACTTTGACCGGCTTTCTCCTTTTTTACCTTCGTCTCATCATACGCCAATTATACTGTCATACAAGCTGGAAGAATTTCAGTACTTCTTACAGAGGCTGTGACACGAAATTTGGCCAAATTCAGCGACAGAGAACTAGCAACATGATCAAAATAAAGATTTTGATCCTTAAAAGAAGGTTTGAATTGCCAATACAAAAGGAGGTAAGCTGGGATGTTCAAAATTGAGGAAAATAATGGATTGCAAATGGGATTTTTAAAAGCAGTTCAGCCTGACAGATTTTCAAAGTTTTTCTCTGTCGTTTGTAACTTCAGATTATATACGCTCAACAAACATTTCCTTTTTACGTCTCGTCCGAGAATGAATTATGTCCGTCCTCATCGGTGACCGAGCAATAAACTTTCATCACTTTCATCCGCGTTGATTTGTCATTCAAATGGCTGGAGAACCTTTGAAATAACTCACGATTCTGTGGTATTTCGCCTTCAAACAGAAAAAAACTCATCACGAGCAAAACGTCGTTCCCTCAGCAACTAATTTGAGCCTCAACATCCAAGGGATACATACACAGACTAATTCTTAACGAAAAAAACCCTTTGGCAATTTAATGGCAAAACTGACCTTTTTAACAACAAAGATCTAGGTACACTTTCCTCGTCTCTACGAATGTCTCTGCGAATTTTTTAGTACTTGTCCTAGTTGAATGATTTGTTTCTCAAATGGCTGGAGAACCTTTGGCAAAACCCTATAATCATCATGGATGATTTGGTGGTTCTCTAATTTGTGAAATTTGTCTCCGAACAGAAAAAGGCTCGTTATGAGCAAACGTCCTTCCTTGGGCATCTAATTGCAAGGGACACACACACAGATGCATCAAATTCTGAACAAAAAAACCCCTTTGGCAACGGCAAAACTGACTTTTTAAGACTGACAAAATCTAGGTACACTTTCATCGTCTATGAATGTCTCTTCGAATGACGGTTTCACACTGAACTCGATTGAATTCTCTGCCGGTCAGTTATTTTCAATAATTTCACTTACTTTTTAGACAAAACTTTCTAAATCAGGTCTAATTATCATGAAAAGAGTTTTCGAAACCATGTGCTGGCTTGCTAGTTTCGTTATCGTTCGTTGCGAAATGAGCTTGTTGAACCTTTTGCGAATACGCTGGAACTAATTGCAGTATATCGAGTGGAGAGCGTGGGTCATCCTTATAGGGCGGCATACAACTGATCGCGTTGAAATAATAAATCACTTTGTGCGATATCTCTCCCTGCTCCGAGAAATGGTCAAACCTGACAGCTTTCAGTTCTTGGGAAAGAATCACCGAAGTCATACCGGCAAAGTTTTAAACTGATGGATATAAATTCTAGGCTCACTTCGTTGAAGAAATTCCTTTCTTTGTCTGTACTTAATTTTTTTCAATTATTTAAATTCGTGCTTAATCACCCTCCACTGAAAGCGTTGCAACTAAGTTGCGAATTGACTCCGTCAGCGATACGGTTCCAAGTCGTTGGCGACATTTATGCATTATAGTATAACGAAAAGATTTGTTAACTGTGAAGACTTTCAACCAATGGTTTGCTGCCAACATTGCTTTATTATTGCTTGCAAAAAGTCATATCGGTGCTCAAATCTCAGCCAAAGATCAACTGTTAACAAGTTTATCGCCGCGAAAAATCGCGCGAAAATGTCGTCATTGTCTGATGGCCAAAATACGCACTTTTATTACAACTGGCAAAAAACTGGTTTAATCGCCTTCGAAGGCGACACAGATGTATTTACTCACAAGTTGATAACTGATGATACACAATGGCGGAACGAGGGAAATTTGGTATGTTAGCAAAACAATGATGATGCAATTGCCAACAGAATTTTTACTACGCGGGATCGATTACAATGAGTCATTCTACAGAACAATAATGCACTGTTTTTACACTGCAAAGTCTAAAATAACAAAGAGCATATCTAATATTGACAAAACCACATCTCTTTGTTCACCACAACTTCATAAGTCGTTTTCTTAGTAATCTAAACTGAAAGCGGGGGAATTTTGTGGCGTTGTAAATCAGTTTAGTGAAGAGAGCGCGAAAGGTTTTAGCCTACGAAGAAGGGTTGTTAAGGCCCCTTTAACTTACAATAGCCATATTTCTACGCGTTTAATCAACCAGCATTTGGTTATTTATCTGTGGCTTAGTTAGAATACAATAATATGTCCTACCTCTTTAGGTTTCCTTTACTTAGAGCTTGGATTCTCGTTGGGAGGGTTCAATGACAGTTCATCCTTGTCTAAAGACGTGCGGTGAAGGTCATATCAATTGATCGATTTTTTTTTTCATTGACAAACTTAAACAAGGAGCTTTTTCACGTGTCGACCAATCACATGTCGCAGCAAATTTAGTTTGGCTTCCAGATTCTTTCGGTGAAACCTTGGAACGAGGTTTGTTTTTGGACGACGTATATTAAATCCCATATTGTATAACACACAGGAGGGAATTTCTTAAAATAGATTTCCAGAATCATACCATCCTCCAGATCCGTGCATGTATCCACGGAAATGAAAAGCCACAGAAGAACCCCGTTATTTTTAAGTCCCTGAGAAATTAGAAATGTTCAAAATAATTGGAAATTCAGCATAACTGACAGAAAGATTTGGGCATCGCGTTAACGCGCTAAATGCTGCTTGACATGAAAGCATACGAATTCTGTTATTTTAACTTGTCTCTCTTCCTTGACGAGCAGCGATAATTCTGTACCTACACGCAAGCAAAGAACTTAATTCAAACCTTTTTTTTTAATTTTTAGCAAAACGCAAATTTGGCCGTAAAGTTTGTCGTTTGACCTCAACCCGAGGCTTAATCTCTCTGATGAATGAAACTGAAAAATGACCCGAAGAAAGTCGGCGTAACTTCAAAACCATGAACAGGGACTTCAGTCAAACGGGTTGGAAATAGAGGCCTTGTGGATTGCTTGAGATCTACAAGTGTAATTATTTCTTGTATACCGTGGTCGTTCAAGTTTCTTAGGCCCGTTTTAAACGTCGCATTTCACATGAGCCGAATCTAATGCAAATGAAAAAATTCTATTGTTTTCGTTCATTTGCATTAGATTCGGTACATGCGAGATGGATTTCATGGAAAACCGCAACATTTACATTAGCATTTAATAATTTAGTAATATTCACTTTATTCAAGACTCAAGGTACATTGAAGGCAATATGACCGGCGAGTACAAGAGCTCGACGAGAAGGATAAGCAGCAGAACACAGAGAATAATCTCTCAGAGCAAATGAACAACCCACTTATGGCGTCCAGTGCGGGAATCGATCCCGAGCCAAGAAAAGGTGAAAGTGAATACTCGCACCACAGCGCCAATCCTGCCTGCCGCTAAACGCTAACGAAATAGTTTCTGTTTTTACTTTTTTCCAAACACGCTCGAAAGCTATTCCAGTGAACAGTTTCAAAGTCGACGGTTAGTCAAATTAATCCGATTGAGAACACCTCTTATTGTTTCCTTCCATATGCAACGAGGCAGCACAATGGGGAAAGTCAGTTTATTAAACTAATAGTTTTGCTGGCTTTGAAACTGTTACCAGAGGAAGACTACCCAGCCTTTGCTTTTGTTTTACGGACATCGAGATTATAGATACGCGGATTACAAGAAATTCGAAACAGGCGTTGAATTCACCGATGATCGAAACGGAGACCTTCAGCCGCTAATACAAAAGCTTTGCACTTCACTAATTTACTAAACAACAAGTTTTGCACCGATCCTCTCCGATTAATCATAAGTTAGGCAGAGACGACGAAGCCGCAAAAGTCATTCCTCCTAGATGACATGCCATTTGCCTTTCTGGTAACAGGTGGAGTAAAACTGAACTGGAAAATTTGTTTCACTGCCTCACTAAACCTAATTTAAGAAGGGGCGTATTTTTAATTGGCATAACCCTGTTTGTCCTTATTGCGGTTTTAAGACTTTAGAATAGGTTGCAGTGAATGACGCTTTCCAAAAGAGAATGCTCACGATATACGCCCAAAAACACGCCTTTAACTGGTCCCCAAAATATTTCAAGTTCACGTGATATGGACATCTACTTGACCTTTGTCCAACCTTCTGAGATCTACAATAGTTCCATTTTTGTCTTTTCTTAGACCTGTCTTTAATTACCCCACCTTATTGATAAGGCCAAGAAAGATCACGACCAACCACGATTGAACATGAAATGGATAACATTGGAATAACTACCAATAGTTTATCCCTTCCGAATTCTGTAGATAGAGCAACGCTTGTTAGCAAAATATCAGGTGATTCAAGTTGAACTTGCGCTGAAAACAACGCCCTTACCAACTTCGAGTCAGTGAATAGCAAATTTTATGTGAAAGGGGAAATAACGACAGGCTTCGTCTTGTTATAAAAGCCTCTCTTTCTCTTGAGAACCTAACGACGTAACGATCATTCACACAATGAATCGGAAATTTGACCGAACAGTTTCTCGCTTTGACCCTAACCGCTACAGAGCAGTGATGTTCTAGACTTGCCTTTATAAAGATTAGTTGATTAGAACGTGTCGCTCGTTCGTGCTGTAGCAATTAAAGTAAGCTACATGTCCTAGTTCGATTAAAGTCTAGTGATTCGATGTTTCTTTTTACCCATCCAAACAAGTGTAAAAAGGTCTCAGAGGTAAGGTGGCTCTGAATCCGCTCCACAGAGTTTTTTCATACTTCGCAGAACGTTTCATATTGGCCTGGTGACCACATTAGGGCTTTAAAAAATGAGGGGCACCGACTTTGTTTTTGAGATATGAGCAACTAAAAACAAAAGAAAGGGCGTTTTTTACAGGGCTTTCCCGTTGCCACGGTGACTTATTACGTCACAATAATGACCACATCTTGTTCAGCAATAGAGCGGTTTTCAATTGAGTGTGGAAAGTAATTAGCGAATTGCTTTGGTTTTGCATTTACTTCACTCAGTGATTGGTTTAAAGTTCTCGCGCCATTTTTTCAACCAATCAGAAGTGAAACCAAAACCAATTGTGGCTCGCGCGTGCACATTTTCCCGCGCTTTGTGTCGGCTACGTGTAATTACTTCAAGTTTTGATTAGTTTACTGGATAGTCTCCATCCTTTTTGATTGGCCAAAGTAATTACTTTGGTTTTGGTTTTACGACAGTCGATTGAAACTCGCTCTAACTGGTGTTTCATATGGTACCACAACATTGCTAAGACGTGATACAGTGTTGTAATGCCAATCCTTCTAATAAGAACGCTGCTTGACTGAGTTTGAGCCACCTTAAAGAATGGTTTAACAGCATGCACCCAAGACTCAGCCCCTCGCTGCTGCCACAGTCGTGGCTGTACTGGAAAGGTATGCATGGGTAGGTAGGAGACAAGCTCGTTCCAGTTAAAACGTGTGCCCACCAGAGGTATGCGACAACTAACGACGAACGTGAAAATTCTACAATAATCAGTTGCTGTGTACCAGCTTTAATAAATTTTTCACATCAATAGATTGACTACCTAAGACATAATCGAGTATTAAATCGATGGTTGAGGATGTCATTAATTCACGACACGATACATCGCTAGATCGAAATTGGATTTAAACACAAAGCGAACGATGACTACTGGAGGCACGTACAAAAGGGTGAAATGTTATTATGATCAAACGTTAACCTGTCCTAAAAGTCAGCAGTTGTTTAAGTTAACAGTGTAAAAGCTGTCCGAGCGATCAATATAAACTTCGAGAAGGTCACGCAACTGACAAAACTTGAATGAATATGTTGCCCAACGCAATTAAAAGTGACCCAGTAAAAATGTTTCAGCTTGTCAATTAACTTGTGGCAAAAGTTGGGCCAAGACTGGAAAACTGTTGTACGCTTACTCTAAAATTATACTGCCCGACCAAACCATGTTAAAAGACCCGGATTTCCTAAGATGTTTTCGAACTTTTTTCTGATCTACAGCTCTAATTCAAGTCTCTGTTATCTCGGAGGGCATGCCAGCAGGGCTTACCCTTTACGTAAAAACGTTACTAATAAAATTAACCATTGTCTTAATATCTTAACATCAAGCCAGAGAAAAACACTAGCAACTGAAGCTCAAGAGGAAGGCGAACATTGGAGATAGGTTCTTGACGTTCCTCCACTAAGAAAGTCCACTCATCTCCTTCTCCGTTTTTCTGCTGGTTCATCACTTTCCTTTTCCACTCCTACTGGTCTCAACTTTCTCAAATCCCTTTCAAGTTCATTTATCCGCGGCGTCAATTTATTTCTAACTTCATTCAGCAGTTGTTCTCTCACCTTTACCTCTTCAAGCTCTTCCCTGTGGGTCTCGCACACCGTCTGCAGTCTTTCCAGTGCCTCGCGTGTTTGTGTAAGCCTACGATGCTGGGCGGTTTCCCGCAGCGGCAAAGCGCCGAAAGAAAATTTAAGATCTGCGAGTTGTGGACAGCGGCGTTTGGGATCCATCAGGCCATCCGATGCGATCATGTTACCATCACGACACAAAATCGTGGGACACGGCTGTTTCATCTTGGTGAGATGCTCGCGGTAAATTTGCCCGGATCTAAGGTCTTTCACCACAATTGTCTTTGACAGAAGATTCCAGAAAAGGGTACAACGAAGATAGCCGTTCTCGCTCGTAAACTCCAGGAGATTTACCGCGAATTCGATAACACTGCTATACCTAGGCGGTGGAGAAGGTAGTTCTAACGGCAGAGGCTTTCCGTCGCTCCCATCGAAGTCTCTTTTGGTAAAACCAAGCAGTGTAGCCTCGCAGTAGGCCGGGTAGCCAGCATCATAAACTTTCCTCTGCTGTTCCGTGGTGCTCGTAAGTGCCACTTCCATCTTAGACTGAAGGTACCAAGACAAGATACGCGCCAAAAGCGGGTCAGACACAAATGCCAGCTCTGCAACTATACCTGGATTGGGAGGCAAAACGTTTAAAGCTCAACCGTAACTACAAACTTTATCTAAGCAAAGATTATCGTTCAAGCGCTGAAACGGGAAACCACAACCGAAAGAGGGAAATGGCGGGACAGCAAGCTATTACCTCACGGTTACATTTTCGGTAGAAAATGTAATATATGGTCAAGTTCTCCTTAAACCGTTATTTAAGGGAACAACGTGGAGAAAAACGCCTTGAACAAGGTAAAGAAAACAATTTGGGTCGGCAAAAGGAAAGAGAAAAGAAGAGAGACCCGGAGCGAAAAGTTGAGCCTACCTCTTGTTCGAATCCTTCACAAGATTGATACATAGATAGTTTTTGAGGTTTCAAGCCTTGCAGCACAACACTGAATTATGTGATAACTTTACAAAAGTTATTACGTAAATACCCATTAACCAAGAGTGCGGTCTTTACGGGAAAATGTCAAACAGAGGAGTTGCCGAATTGACCCGCGGCGAGCAATGGCGTGTCAATAGACCTATTCGACTAACTAAAAGTTGTACCCAATTCAAAAATCTCTGGGGGTTACGATGCCTTCGATGTCTTTAAAAGTCTTAAATTTTTTTAAGTTCGTCGCACGTCGCATATTATCAGGCAGATTGTTACAAAGAGTAGGAGCATAAACTGAAAAAGATCGATCGCCATACTTAGAATAAAACTTGGGCATGACGAAAACGCCTCTAGATGACGATCGTAATGATCCAAATGATACATATCTTTTCAGCATGTCAGATATACCAATCCATTTAGTGCCTTAAAAGTCAGTAACAAGATTTTAAACACATTTCACTGATTCACAGTTCGGTCAACAGGTGTCACATGATCATATTTCCGTTTGCAAAATATTAGGCAAGCAGCACAGTTCCATACAGCTGGCAGTTTGTTAATTACATACTTTGGGAGTCCATACAATGAGGCATTTCCAAAATCCAAACGACACGTAACAAAAGCGCGAATTTAAGTCTTCGTATTGCCCTTTCCGAAATTCAGCAGGGAACTGGGGCGAGTTTCAAGTTTTAACTAATCGATAAACGGACACTACCACATGAAAGATCACGTTGAGATTGGTCATTTGGCCAAGTATGGTGCTTTTAGGGTGAACAGAGACCAAGTTATGGACCTTGAAACATGGTTCAAAATTCATACAGGCGTCTCTAATTTTGATACAGCGTCCCCCAAAACCACAAAAACTCTTAAAATTTTTATGATTTCCGTGATACTCTTTAAAATGGGAAAACATAGCGATTTTCATCGCAGCTTCTTTCAAATTGTAAATACATGACGGGATTTTACAGTTGTCACTAAACTGATAAAAAAATTAGAGTTTATATGGTTTTGGGGGACGCTTTGTCAAAATTAGAGACGTTTGTATGGATTTTGAACCATGTTTCAAGGTCCATAACTTGGTCTCTGTTCACCCTAAAAGCACCATACTTGGCCAAATGACCAATCTCAACATGATCTTTCATGTGGTAGTGTCAGTTTATCGATTAATTAAAACTTGAAACTCGCCCCAGTTCCCTGCTGAATTTCGGAAAGGCCAATTATTTTTTGGTGCGTGCGACATAACGCATATGGAAAAAAGATGTTTCGCAAACGTTTGACACGTGATGCTCAAAAGTCATGTGGGAGACGAAGATAACACCAATGTTTCTGGCAAACGGGGGGGGGGGGGGGGGGTAACATCGTGGTAACATACTGGCTACGTCCAGTGAGATATGAAGTTAGCCAAGCGAGAACCTCGCCTCCGATGCTAAACCAAACATTTAGGGCGCGTTCGATTGACCGTATTCCGGAATAGGAATACATGGAATAGAAGTTAGAAATCCTTCGTTTTTGCAGAGATTCTTAATATTGTCAAACATCTGCTGAAATGCTATTTTTAACATAGATTTATTGTCCTTGTTGCCGCAAAATGCCACACACAGTGTTTTAAATCATCACTCCACGTATTCTTATTCCGGAATAGGGTCAATCGAACGCGCCCAAAGTCTGTGTAACAATAACCCATGATCAACTGCATCATGCGCTTAAGATAAATTCAGCAGCAGCAGAGCAACTGTGCGATGACTATCAACGGCACTACGAATGTCACTCTGAACCTTTAAAAGAACTGTTTTCAGTATTATGTAATCTCTTATATGCTGACTGGAACAGTTCACCACCTTTTCAATTACTTTTGAAAGGTCACAACTTTAAATGATATGGAAATAATTCGAACAAAACGTTTTATTCCCAAAGGATTTGAATTGGGTAGAACATTTAGTTCGCCGAATTGGTCTATACAGCAAGGCCGAGCTATGAAATTTTCTCGTAAAGACGGCACGTTCGAGATTAATAAGTTGTTTAGAATACCGCCCTGGCACTTGGCCAACCAGAGCTCGTTATATCGGCAACAAAAACTAGCCATATTGAATACAGACTAAGACGAATATACCTTTGCAGAAGCGACGCGCGCGTATCACGCGTTCAGGCAAAAAATTTAATTGGCTATCTTTGAGTTTCTTCCATCATTGACCAATCAGAATGCTTGGTTTGCTACTTCTTTTTGCACTGAATTACCTCTGTTCTGCACTGTGTTACCTGAAATCTCAGTGCATTTGTCTTCACCAATAAGAATGGAGAAATTTTCCAAGTATATTATTAGATAAGTTATACATAATAAGTTGAGAATGGTTCAAATTTATCACACAACAGCACAAACAGGCCACAGCACAGTCATTCACCTTTCATGTATTGCCGTATTCTAGCGGGTAAGCGGCCTTGTTGCACAACAGCTGGTCGAGTGACTGTATGACTCGCTTCTAAGTGAAGCAACTGATTTTTAGTGCTCTGCAGTACGTTGACTACATCTCGCGGTCTCGGATCTCCTCTGAAAGCACTTCGGACAGGCGTCTGTGCCGCCACAACTTCAGCTTTGCTGTAATTCGCCTTTTGTTTTCCTTCACTGACACTATGCTCAGCATCTATGACTTGCTTCCTCAGTGATTGTAGCTCATTCTGTATTCGCTGAATGTGCTCGTCTGCAACACAAAGCAGCCGGCGCGTTCAAGGACTTAAATATCTAGTGTTACGAAATTTATAAAGATCGACGCAACACTGTGCTCGTCTGCAACACAAAGCAGCGAGTACAAGGACTTAAATATCTAGTGTTATGAAATTTATAAAGATCGACGCAACACTGACACCGCTGAAGGGACCAAGATTGAGAGCGAGAAAGTGTAGTCACAAACCTGATAAGTCCATAAAATCGGGGCGCACTTAGAATAATTCCGAAGTAACACTGAAATATATTTTGCCAGTGCAAAGGTCGCTGTCGTTGTTACTCATAGCGGATGGCATGATGAATATATCCCATTTGTGGCTAACTTGATAGCGTTTGCACTTTGGCCACTAAGCGGATTAATTAATTGCGAAGACACAAAAAGTACAAATAAAGATTAAATTCTATTAATAGAGAGATCAAGCATCCCGTTTACGGCAAACGGCAGACTTAGATCTGGGTTTTGCCAAAAATGGAAGAACCTCGTTTGATATGAGCTCATTTCTTAGGTGTTAGCAGCAGGTATCAAGTACCGCTTTTCAAAAGAGAGAGACGCGTTTGAAGAAAGTAATTTTATGACAAGCAGCAGCAACCCACCCTTTCGCGTTTGCCGTTTCACGAAAATGCCATGCTTTTGAGCTCTCTAATACTTCAGACGCAGTTGACACTTCATCATCAATCATCATCATCATTATTATTATTATTATTATTATTATTATTATTATTACCTATACGTAGAGAGATTTACAGCTGTATTCGAAGACAAATAAAGTTTCCATTATTATTATTATTATTATTATTACTGCTACTAATACTACTTATTCGGATGCTCAACCAATTGAGGTCATAGCTATCCTTCCATTATGGTTGAAAATTCGCGGCGATGAAACCAAATGGGATGACGACTTTCAAGCCCGCTGAATGAATGAAAGGACGACGATTTATAACTTGTGGTTGACTTTTTAGAACTGATGACAGTGAAAGGTCGATGCTCTTTTGCATTGACGTTGTTGATGGCCACAATGCAGCAGTACATTTATCTACGAACCTGTCCACTGAGTGACCTGATTAAAGTACAACCGAACCCTGGTTCTATTGTGGGACTGAATGGAGCCTATTGTGACGGCAAAAAAGGGATATCGATCTTGCAGAACACAGAGAAACTTCATAAAACGTGCGAGGAAGAAATTCGTAGAGCACTTTTTACAGGGAAGAGCGTCAAATTCAAGGCCACATGCCAAACCAGTGTGTGGCCTTGTCAAAGCTCCTTTACATACGTTACACGGCCCAGTTCCCAAAATATAAAAAAGAACGCGAAATTCAAATTCACTTTAAAAATCGTGAATTTAACTGACCAATTCAAAAACATTTTTTGGATGTTGCTTTGAAAGATATATATAGATGTTTAAAAAGTACGGTAATATTAGGGTTCAGTTGCACATAATGCAATCTACTCTTATCTTGGGATTAATGAAGTAAGCTAAAAGAACAAAAAAGAAAATACCTTCAAACGCATATAACTTACCGGTACTGAAAGCAAACTTAACGGAGAGCGGTTCCACTCCAGAAGCTGAAAATACTAAGAAATAGTCACCAATATAATTTCCAACACGTGCACAGAGCGTGAGCTTTGGTAGCCTGGCGATGCCGCGATTGAGCGTGACCTGGACCGGGGAATTTTCCAGCGCGGGAAGAATTGTCCCAGCGGGTACAGACCCTGAAGGTTTGATAGCTACACTGACAGCCATGGAATTATCGGCGTTGTTGCCACAGCGGTCCTTGGCCGCGATTTCCACGACCTCCACTCCACTATGAAAAAAAAAAGGAGTCGTTTTTATTCGCAGGGCCCGGTTGGGTCCGTTAGGAAAGGAATGAGAGGTATACAGTTTTTGAGTTTACGTAAAAGGTTGCGAATTGAAAAGCATGCATCTGGTGAAAAAAAGGCTGGGACTCGAACATCTGGTTGCAAGCACGGAAATCATGCAGCCGGCGCAGAGAGCGAGAAAACGTGTTGTCCACGGTGTACGCGGGAAAGGATATCGTCACCACCTGGCGCGAGAAAATGAGTAACCGACAAATGTACCAGACACAAGAAGCCAGGAACACGAGCGGGAGCTCAGATTTATTTGAATTCACTAACCTTCTCCCAGGTCGAGGAAGAATGGTACGCCCTTTAACATCTGCAGTACAAGACGCGCTAAGGACTGTAGGAGAGCCAGATGGAAATAGTAATTCGAGTTTGTGAGCGGGACCTAGAGACGGACAAGAAAATATGCCACTTATTAGAAAATGCAACAACCTCTAATTCCACTTTTAAGGTGACTCCCTGGTTTTGCATTGCGCAACCTATGGCGCATAATTTCGTGCGTCATCGCCGCGCGTATTAGCTCGCACATTGTTAAAATGCGGCGGATTTTCAGTAACGCCACGCTTAATCCGTCAAGTAATATTTTCTATTTTCCCCTGAACAAGTACGGTGACCCCCATTTTTTATTTCATATTTTTGCTGAGAACGGTGTCTGCACGGGGTAGTAAGAAAATCAACAAAAACACACGGTCAGTTTTTTGGTAATTTCATAAATTGTACAGATGGACTCATTACGAGTCGAACAGCCCACACTCAAGTTACGTACACTCAAGTACATTTTTCCAGTACGTACTTTAATTAAACAGATTGACGCCAAGCTCTGCGTTACCTCATTGATTACATTGGGGATGCGTGACAGTTGTCAATGTAGCTTGAATAGCTGTATTTGTCAGCGTCGTACCCCTCCCCCCTTTTATTACATTGTTATCATCTCCTTGATATGTTACAACAGTGTGTGAAGTTTCATCGGAAATCTACGACAAGTACTATTGACAGGGAATCACCTTAACTCAGCCACTCACTCGCCCTATCTCCACTAGCATAAAGGACATACCCGGTTGAACCATAAACTGGACTGGCTGACTCCTGGTCATGTGATCCTCACTGGACAACACACACTTGAGCCTTTCTCTATGCTCAGTGTACTGACAGACTATAGACCACATTCCAGCCACGTCTATGTACCGATTTGCTATTGGTTGAAAAGTGACTCTGCCAGCTGTGTTTTGTGTGGGTTTTCTGTACACTGTTGTGGTCTGCGCTGTGCCATCTGGCCGAGTGATTTCAAGACTAAGATGACCAACCGCGTCCACTCTGACGCCATCGTCCGTTTCACATTCGATCTTCGTGGAAAAAAAAAACAATTAAAGAGAGACGTTTTTGGCCAACTTAACAGGGGGATTACTCGTCAACGACTGAAACCACAAAGAAATCAATACAAAACAATAGTTATTGAGGATAAAACGAAAGACTCTCCTCAACTGGCACGAGCGTCAGTTTAACACTTTGAAAGTTTGTTCACTAAGATCTGCCAGACAAAAACGTAAAATAACGAAACTGACGGATTTGTGAGTAACATTGGTGCACGAGAATGAACTTTCTTTTCTTTCGGCACGTTCGTATCACTTTAACTGCTCGTTTTCAGTGAAGGGACAATTTAGTTTCATTGTTCAGCGAGAACAGAAACCGCAAACTTCGCGTCGTCGTTGAATATGCTCCGTATCAACACCGTTCAGTTTTTCAACAATGTCACCGCGGTTCGACGGATGCAGAAAGCATCTTGCCCAGTTGCAAAACAGCCACCATTTACGCATTTAGGGAATGCAGCATTATCGTACCACAAGTTATCCAATTATGTCTGCTATTGAAAATTACTACTAATTGAATTAGAAATCGGTCAAACAGGTTAAAAATGTCCTCACTAGCACCCAAGTTCAGATTAATTTACATTCTTGGGTCCATGTTGCTCGAAAGCCGACTAGCGCTAACAAGCTATTGAAAAAATAAAGGTTTTAATTTTGCCTGTAGAAAGTGATCACACACTGAGTGTAACTTTAGCTTGAAAGAAAAGAAAAGAAATTCTAGGAGTGCAAGTGCAAGCTTAATTTCCGCTATTTCCGGATTAGCAGATTCGGCTTAATTGAACATCTGGGCCCTGAGTGTTAAAAAAACGTAAGTTTATCAAGTTAAGTTCATGACCTTGTGGTTTTATTTTATTTTTTCTACGCGGTCTAAATCACGAAATTGAGGAACGTACACGGTAAATGTAATTGTAAAAGCAGTGGCTTGTGAGCAGTCGAACAACCTGTTTTGTTATATAGTTGAATTTTTCCCCCAACAGCGCGCGAAAAACCTTAAATAACAATGACTACACAGCGCGCGCTCTCATCGGTTACTTCGAGGTCACATGACATCTGACAATAAAGCTGTTTCCCGCCAAAAGTCTCTGAGCGAGCAACAGTGCAAAATCTATGACGTCAGAGGGTAACAGTGCACTGTTACCCGCGAATGTTGACCGACGACCGCCGTCGCTGTTGCCGTTGCGCGTTTTTCTTTTTGTGCTATATAACAAATCACTTAATCACTGGTCACGAGGGAAATAGTTAATTTTGCTTCCCTCGAATTTCGATGTTTTGCTCGGCTGCGTCTCGGGTAAACATTGAGATTCTCGGGAAACAACATTAGCTGTTTCCCTCGGGACCAGTCCGGGTTTCAGTCTTTAATACATGTACCTCTAATACGGGAAAAACATCTGTGGCCTTGCGGGCCGGCTGCTCCGAGGACACTTGCGCAATCACAGTTTTGACTCGGTTGCTCTTCTCCAAGGTCGCTGTCACTGTCGCTGCCTGTAAAAAGGAAAACGATGGGACAAACAGTCCGCAATTCAGGTCTGGGTAGAGAAAAATTGGCGCGTCGCTATTTTTCGTATAGGGTCAAACTATATATATCACATGAAAGCTAATAGATTGAATTGTTTGAATACAGTTTTATATTTTTTGGTATTTAATGCTGCCTTATAATTTTGAGGCCTCAAACTCAGATCGACCTAGTCTGCTGCAGAAGCTTCTGCCCCGTCACTTTATTGCGAAACTAACCGCACTTTGCTGCATTTTAGGGTGCGTTTCTTTATAAAAATCCAAATCCGGATTCTTGAATCCAAAAAAGGATTTTGCGTTTCTCTATCAAAATTTGAAAATGGATTATGAATCTCAAGAATCCACCCTTGGAGTGGATATATTAGATCAAATCTAAATCCAGATTTTTAGGATTCACGATCCGTCCGTTTCTTTATGATAGGGATACAAAAAGTAGTACGTTTGGCAAGCGGTCGTCTTGTGGATTCCGTCATATTCTCGCCATTTTGCCAGCTGAGTCATGGCAAACTGTGGATTCGAAGGTGAGTTTTTCGTGAAATCGAGCCGAAATTATCCGTCCTGTTCGTATTTTCATAATTGTTATAGATGCTTAAAGAGTCTATGTATCTCTTATTTCTATCAACAGGACAATACTGGACGCATTTATTGGAGTATCAGTGGAGTAATGACAGCGGTGAAGGCGTTTCAGTACATCCTTACGTTTCAAATGGTGAGAACGTGAATATTTCAAGCCCCCCTCAGTTTTTCTATTTACCATCTCAGCTCAAAAAAAATCTATTTTCGGATTCTTCGTTTCTTTTGTGGTAACGAATCCGTATGATCTCGGATCAAAAATCCGATATTGGATTTTCTTAAAGAAACGCACCCTTAGTCACAGATAAATGCTCTCCAATACCGTGTGAGAAATTTTTGATATGTTAAGAATTGAAGGAAATATCACGCACCAAAGTCGAAACTCTCATTTCATACTTAATGGGGGCAGAAAAAGTGCCATAAAATCAGTCTCCGAAGACAAACGAAAAATTTTCTATGAAAATTTGGAAGCGATATCTTAAAACTCGTCGGGACACGAAGTCCGAGAAGTTGTAATTTCGAAATAGAGCTTCTCAATAACTCCACCCCGTACTTGAAAGCCAATTATGCTGAGCCAATCGGCGTTCGGGCACGTGCTAAGCTGTCAATTGACACCCAATCGTTTCACGTGTGATTGACATGATACATCAATCATTTTTCGCGCGCAGATTATGGCGGGAAACAAATAAAAGCGATTTTAGCGGTTTTAAAATTATTTTTCAGAATTTTTTATTCAGGAAAATATACTTCACAGCCTACCGATTCATGATTTGCAAAAACAAAAAAATTGAGCGAGACGCCCAAATTTACCTTTACCGAGACCCCTCAAGAAGGCTCGATAAGGTTTTCTACAGGCAACAGTGGATTTCAATGGAAAACTGGGATTACACTGAACACTGTCGATACTTTCACAGTGGGTGTACGTTTTTGTCTATGAGTCCACAACTGTTTCTATGGCAACAGTCCAAGCAACGGTACACACGGCTAAAAGATCCTCAAAAATTCAATTCTGGAAAACATGTTAAAAACTAATTCGTCGACCTTGTTACTTTTGCTCAATTTCGAAAACCTCATTAAGGCCCGTTTCAAACGTCGAACTTTGCATTTGCCAAATCTAATGCAAATGAGCGAAAACACTTGATTTTTCTCATTTGCATTAGAGTAGGCACATGTAAAGTTCGACGTTTGAAACGGGCCTAAATGTTCTCCCCACATACGTAGTATGGTGGACATTGAGTTTTATGAAAATTGTTTTTGGAAGATGAAAACAAATTACATTAAATATACATTTTTTAAAAGTTCTTTAAGAATGCGACGAGACGAATCCCTACTAAATGGATCGGCAGTGCTGTAGTCCTTTTCCATTGGAAACGAACTACTGCCTGTGGAAAACACTCCTTAAATAGACCACTTAAAATATATTAAAATTCAGCTTGATGGTGAGACTTAGAGGCACAAACAAAAGCAATGAATAAACATGTTCATTCAGTTTCCATTGTTTGTGTCCTCTAGGCCTCGCTGCCACGCTGAATTTTAATATATCGAAAGTGGTCTATTAAGTCCATACGAGATTAAATTTTTTACCACAGTTGCTTGTAATCTCAAAATCTGATTGGCTAATTTACCGGGAGTCTAGACAACGCTGCTCGCAATTGTAATAGCCAATCAGAAACGTTCATTTTGAGAAATAAACCAATCACATTGCGAGGAAGTTATAGACAACGCTTGCTCTTTCTTTGTGTCATGATCTTGGTCACGCTCTGACATAAACATTTTCTGCTTACGAGCCAGAAGGCCCATCAGGCCAGCACTTGTCTCCGGTTTCATTAGCATGAAGCGACTAGGAGTATTTCTACTCCCCCTAGGGATGGGGTGCTAGTCCATCGCAGGGTTACCCCCAGCATTTCGCCGGTACCCATTTATACACCTGGGTGGAGAGAGGCACCGTGAGAGTAAAGTGTCTTGCCCAGGAACACAACACAATGTCCCCTGCCAGGACCCGAACCCGGACCACTCGATCCGGAGTCGAGCAATCTAACCATGAGGC
>NC_090877.1:9966870-9969370 GCF_036669935.1 Montipora foliosa | reverse complement strand
TTTTGAAATCCATTGTTTCAAGTAGCTATTATGTGATTCGAAGGGGGCAAATGCTTAGAATCGCACAATATATTCTTGAAACAATAGACTTCAAAATGGCCGCTGTATCCGTAAAATGGTCTATTGAGAAACGTCTTTGAAAACAGCGATGCCAATTAATTTGTGACGTTAACGTGGTATCGATTTCACTCCCCTTCGTTGCTCAGTTCATAGAGAGCTTTAGATTCTAGGACGAGAACGACAACGAGTACCAAATTTTCTCATAGAACAACGGTGAGCGCGCCCAAACCAGCGTCATTTTGGCGGGAAAAACGTGTTACCGTCTTCATTTTAGTACGAGGTTTTGCAAAAATGTCGTCGTGTCAAAACAAGTCAACAACACGGTAGCAGTTTTGGCATTTTTTGATCAGCAAAAAGGCCCAGGTAACAGCAATAAGAATAACTGAGCAACCTATACTGCTAACAAAGGGTAAGATTAATCGTGCGGGTTATAAATCTTCTTAGTATTCTCCGGCGCTAAAAAACAAACAGTCAAAACTCGTACTCCTTTTCGTCCTCGTCCTAGAATCCAAAGGTCCCTATTGATCAAAGTACGACCCGTCATTCAAGGCCAACAAAAAGGTGAAATTTCAATCAAAAGTTTCTAAAACCAACACGATGTCTTTGGGATGATTTCGGAGAATAAATAAAGTGGAAATGTGATTTATGGTGATAGGCACTTAAATCTTTGCTGGAAATGACACTGTACGGATGATACCTGCGATTGGCTTTATCCTAATTTGCGACTGGCACTTGACATCATGACAAACACACTCCACATTTCCCACAAATGTACTGGCTGCGAGGTTAGCCACTGGGCAATCGGGAAGGTAAGGCAAATTTGTGACCGGCACCTACAGAAATAAAGCAGCGACAAGACTCAGCACAAAAACAAGAGGTACCGCTAAACGGCAGACGGTAAGAAAAGGAAAGGTTTAATCGATAACAAGGGATCACACGGAAATGAGTATAATTATTGTTACCCTCCCCACCCGAAAAGTGGTTGCTTGTCCAATGCAGGGCCAACCTCGTCCCCAGGGTCTCTCTTCTTCCCTTCCTAAGAAGAGAGACTCTGGGGACGAGGTTGTTGCAGGGCTACCCTCAGGGTGGACAGATACAACATGATATCTCCGCCAATATTCGTGCTTTTGTTTGTTATAATCTAGTGCTCGCCTTGTATAATTCAACATTGCGCACGAATAACAAAGTCACTTTGAATTTCTTATAACAACCAAAATGTTGGATGGAGATGCATTCTCCATATCACACTCAATAATGACACCTCTTTCCTAATCCCCTCTTAAGGATCGCAGGAGGGGAGCGGTTGGGAAGGTTTAACATGGAGAATGACACAGAGAGTTCTTCTTTTATAGTCTAGCAACCTGTCCTTACCTCACTCCAACTTGTGGTTATTTTCGGCTTTGCAGATTTGAATTCATCATCCTGTAACTGCTTTCCGCTCTCATCGAAAACCTTTAGAAACAAGCCTTTCACAATGGACCCCGCGGGTGCCATCAATTCTAGACAATCCCTCCCGTCGCGTCCATTCTTATCAACTCCATTCGCAGCCATGAGCTCATTTCTATTGCCTTCGCAGATCAATATTTTATGCGGCAAGTTGCTGGGAACGATCTTGATTGTAAACTGCTTCAGTTCTTTGGTTACTTCGCTGACTGTTATTTTGCGCCGGTTACTATCGATCAGAACCAACGATATCTTGACTTTCACGCTACACGGTGCTTTGCCGGGCGCAAGTTTCACCTTCACAGGCGAAAACCGCCCTTCGCCGTGTTCGATATTGGCGAGGTGCGGGCCACCTACAAACGCCTCACACTCCGCATGCAGCTTAGTTCGTCTGTCATTTACGGTACACGGCTGGCTCCACTGATCAAGAACTTGAACAACTAATTCAGGAAACTCCTCATAGTTCACAACTTCGTTAGTATCAAATTGGGGAATCTTGACGCTTTGTGGTTGACCTGAAGGTGGTAACAAATACAACAAGACTGATATTAAAGGGAGAGGTTCCTTTACGCGCTCCGACTTGTCGACCCGACAGGTTGACTCGACGGTATTGCGGTGTTCATTAACCCTTTCCACGATCGAAACGTTCATTCTCCCAACTAGTATCATAGACTTCTTTGTTGGGTATTCATGAGAATTTGGTGTTATATCAAGATCACTCCTCTTACGCTGATAACAATCTCCATTCGCAATACCTGTCTGACTGTTATTTCATTGAAAATTGTGAACAGAATTTACATACGAACACTCCCGAGGGGCAAAGCCGGAGGGGCTAACGCTCGAAACGTCAGCAGCTAACAAATCTTTCTTTTGCCTTTCAAACTCGTTTGATAAAAAAACACATGTTGTTATTTCACTTCCCGTCGACGCAGCACCACAGGTTCTTTAAAAGATAATCGCTTTATTAGTGCATTTGAATAGGTCTGCCTCCCCTTCA
>NC_090877.1:9951870-9959370 GCF_036669935.1 Montipora foliosa | reverse complement strand
AGATATTCCGGATTGAAAACTGCTCTATCCCATAGTAAATCATCTACAGTAACTTCCTTTCATGAGTGCATAAAATATAAAAGAATACCTGTTTTGGGGAGCATTTGCTTTTCTTGATTAAAGACTTTTTTAAGCGTGCTCTGATCTGGGACTTCTAATATTCTGGAAATAGGTCTTTCCTCCACTTGACTTATGTAAACCTACAATGGAATATTGAAATTTGTCCATATACTTCCTAGACTACTCTCATAAAACCTCTTGAATGCTCAAGGTTTGATTAATTATAAAACAGTTGTATTCTAAACTCACCTCCTCTGGTTGTCGTTGAACAACGACTTTGTCCACATCATTTTTCTTCATGACTTTGATAAAATGTAAAACTTTGCCATAGATGATGGGTTTAGTGTCGAGTTTAACAACATCGTTAGCTTTGTAGACCTGCACTCCTGAGCTCGTAGTGACTCGCAACATTCCGTGAAGGACAACATCACCATTTTTTGGCTGTTGCGAGGAGGGCAGCGGAGACTCGAAACTAACCTAAAATGGAGCAAAAAAGAAAAAGAAAAGAAATCATGATCGGGATGCTATAAGTTAGCGACGCTGTTAGGCCAAAAACAAAATGAACTCAACAATGTTCTTTGTGTTCATTTGCTCTGTTTGTGTCCTCTCTGCCTTCTCATCATGCTGAACTTAGTACATCGAAAGTTTCCTTTTTTTTTCGTATGAACGGAAAAGCATTCAGTGTTTATTTGGAAAAAAGCCTTCCATTGAGAAAATTTGTTTAATAGCTTTGTACCACTTATTGCAGAACCAAGATTAGTTACGGTACCTCCTACTGTTTTTATCCAAGTAGTGTGTTCGTGCTGTCGTTCTCTTTCTCAATTATGAAGCCCCATCGGTGAGAAATCCTTTCAAAATATTGCAACCAATTTTTTTCTCCAGCTTCTCATTGGTCCGCAATCCTAAATCCTTGAATCTGATTGGCTAATCGCGCGAGGTCCAGCCGGCGGGCCGGATTTTCCCATCCGGACCCCGAGTACATACTCGAGACCCCTGGCACAGTTTTTGCCAGTACGGACCTCCCGGCCGGCAAATAACATATCAATTTACATTATAATCTACCTCTTTATCCAATTCTCGATGACATTTTTCCAACCACGTTCTGAATTCCTGAGGCAATCTTCTCTCCGTCGATGCATCTTCAAGCGCGCTGGACAAATCCTTTCTCTCGTCCAAGAGAATCTTTAGTTTGTTATTGGAGACCGGAGTGTGTCGATTGAAGAACAGAATGCCCTTGAGTCTGCGGTAACAACTATCTGGAACAACGTCTTTCTGCTTTTTGGACCGCTGGGCAGGGAAGGTGCAAAATTCCATTCTGTGTAGAGAGTGCAAATGAATTGGAAAGAAAAACGAGAAAATTAGTACCAAACTAAATATCAACCTCGTTCCAAGGTTCTCCCTAGGAGAGGACCCTGGGAACGAGGTTTCCCAAATATCCAAACTTCATACGAGACTAGACGTTTTGTCAAGAAAACGTAAAAACGTTTAGTTGTGGAGGATGTGCACTTAGTTATCAAGCGAGATCACAAGTATTTTACTTCTGTATTCTAGAAGAATCAATTCAAACATGGGAAAAAAATTCCAACCCGGCAGTTAGCTTATTGATAAAGAAAGGTGGAGGGAAAGAGGGAGGCAGAGCGAGTGAGGGGACTGGGGAGAGGAGAGCTAACCAAACCCTCCTCTCCTCTGTCACCATCCACTTCAGCACTCGCTCTGCCTCCCTCCCTTTGTAGCGCTTGCTACGTAAGCAAACCCAGAGAGGGCAAAGCCAGATAAAGGCCATAGCGGAAATCTAACCAAGCTTTGGACAACAACGGAGGTAAAAAACAGCTTTCGACTCAGTTTTCGCACTTCTTTACAGGTTGTAACGCCATTTGGCAAAAGTTGAGAAAATAATATAATTTTGATTTAACTTTCAAAAAGAAATACACAATTTTAAATTTACAAAACATGTTTCGGATGATCGACATCCATCGTCAGTTGTGAATACAAGTGAACCGCTAGTCGGTGTTATATAAAGATAGCTAATAACATGCATAAGTACTGATTAAATAACAACGTGAATGTGAGGTAATAGAAATTACAATGATGAGAAGACAATGGGTATTGGACGAGGAAAATTACAATGAAAGTGTTAAATTGACATGATTAACAGCAAGTTAATAACTTGTAATTTTCCTCGTCCAATACCCATTGTCTTCTCATCATTGTAATTTCTATTACCTCACATTCACGTTGTTATTTAATCAGTACTTATGCATGTTATTAGCTATCTTTATATAACACGGACTAGCGGTTCACTTGTATTCACAACTGACGATGGATGTCGATCATCCGAAACATGTTTTGTAAATTTAAAATTGTGTATTTCTTTTTGAAAGTTATTTCTTGTCTGCTATTAGTTCGAAATTTTGATTTAGCATAAAAAAATCATGCCTTGTTCTTATTTTCCAGGATTTCCACGCCTGGCTTTTACCGTATTGGAAATCTATGACTTTCCAGGATTTCCATGACCCGTACACCAATTCAACATCGGAGTAAAAACAAGTTCTCGATTACTTCGGCTTTACTTTGCAACACGTAGTGTTTGCCTCAAAGATCGCGCGCCACATTCTCAAAATTTCTTTGCGCTGAGCGAGAGCTTCATTTGCTCTTCGTTTGGATTGGCTCATTTGCTTCCCTACGCCTGTTATGATTGGCCAAAAAAACTTCACAGGTTTATGTCAACCGCTCCCAATCGCCTACTTCCAACAAGCAATGATGCCCCCAGAGTAAATAACTTGCACTATTCAGTCTGATCACCGGTAAAGTACCCCGCAATAAAAATACTGCATCATAGGCTGGTGAAAGAAGTCAGAAAAAAGCTTTTCTACAAACCTGTGAACGTAAGAGAGAGGAGCCAATCTTCCCTGCCAGAAACATTCAAATATGGGTTCTTGTTCGTCATCTTCAAGGCCGTCGGGTCTAGGAAGAGTCTCGTGACCTGCTTCATGTGGGAAGTACATCAAAACACCCTAAAACGAGACAGCAATGACACAGGGCCTGATTAAATGTTTAAAAGGCGACTTGTAAGGCAGTTTTGGTCTGTTGACGAAATTGTTTAAACGACTGTAACATTAATAGCTATAATTTCCACATCAAGCAACCAAACCGAAAAAGTGTTTGGACTTTGCCGGGGAGCCTCGGGCATGTCACTGGGTTAAGCTCAAGTCGCTTGAGCTCTCGACTAATAAGCAATTTTAATCCCATTGTTCATTCTATTATTCCTTGCTTGATAGTCTAAATATAGAACCCTACCTGTACAGTTTGATGAGTATCCTGATTAGGAACTTTCATGGTCAGCGAAAATGGAAACCACTCCTTTGCTCGCGTCTGGTATAAGCTCTCGATATCATCTTCAATGTCACGAAGATTAAATAACACTTTCTCGTTGGAATTTCTGCCATCATCTATGATCAGTCTGATATCTACCTTGAGGAATACGCCCAATCCAAACTCCGGCTGAAAGAAAACAGCAAGTATTTGTCCATGCCTTCCTTGAACCAACGTTCTTTGCTTTTCTGATGCTTTACCAAATTTACAGGTAAAGTAGGGCACAACATTCATTGTATCATTTGACCTGCATGGGGACCGTTGCTCGAACGCCGTTGCCCCGAAACTTTACGGGCCATTTTCGGGTGTCAGAATTGCCTTCACGTTATCTCAAGAACGGAGAGGATTTAAGTCGTCAAACTTCACAGCCATTTTTATTTTTGTTACCTTGAAAACATGTTAAGAGATCAGCTTTCCAAAACAAGCGCTTGGCACTTTCACAAATGGCTTTTCGCGCCCGAAAAGTTATCGGGACTATCGAGAAACGGGCCCCTAGTCAGTTTCTCTGGGGTTAGCAGGAAAGAGCATTACACTAGTTTCGAAGCCTAAAATGACAAAGGCTGACGTTACATTACGGTTACACACCACAAATACTTATTAACAATTATATCACATACAGACAGAAGCACACGACCTTTAGGCGTGTAACTTGCAACTCTTTTCCTTGGAACAAAGCTGGGCATTTTAGGACACCCAATTTTATGCCCAAATATGAACAAAATAAGATCGAAGCTGCACGCGCGGGAAAATGCACTAGCTACGTTACATCCAAATAACGAAATTTTTGAACACCAAAAAAAAACCCCAGCTCTGAACCAGAGTTAGGTCATGACCTTCTGATACAGACTTATGTTACAATACTAAACAATGCAAAAACTTTCCAACATATATTTTACACGTCTCGGCACAAATGTCAAAAACGGTTAATTTTCAGTTATTCTCGGTTTTCAAATGCCATGTGAAAACGCCGGCTACGTTGGTGCCGTGAACTAGTCCTGTGGCAACGTGATGAACACACTGATCATCACGTAACGATACCGCCGGCTGTGAACGGGAACCAATCAGATAGCAGGATTTGTTGAATACCCCCACTAATTGAGAAAATAACGTTAAAAACGTGCAGATTCCAGCAGCTTGTTTGGTTCGTCTATTGAATATCGGTATTGGTAACACGAAATCCAGCGATCCAGGTTGTATAACCGCCTCATCTGAATGTTTTGTTCTTATGTAAGTGATAAATCGTGTAAGGTTAAGTGATGGGGAAATGACAGTTTGAGATTCGAAAACGAGTGCTAAACGACAGAATAACACGCTGACGTGTAATGGTATAACAATAGAGCGGTTTTCGAATGAGTGTCGTACAACCAAAACCAAAGTAATTACTTTGGCCAATCAAAAAGGACGGAGATAATCCAGTAAACCAATCAAAACTCGAAGTAATTAAACGTAGCCGACACAAAGCGCGGGAAAATGTGCACGCGCAAGCCACGATTGGTTTTGGTTTCACTTCTGATTGGTTGAAAAAGTGGCGCGAGAACTTTGAACCAATCACTGAGTTAAGTAATCATAAACCAGAGTAATTATCTAATTACTTTCGACACTCAATTGAAAACCACTCTAAAATCATCTCGGAATGAACACCATTCTAATTGCCCCCATCTCACTTCGAAAGCATAGCTGTTTATCACTTGAATAAAAACCAAGATTCTGCAGCAGTGTCCAAAAAGTTCGCCCATGATGATCCAACCTAAAACTAAAGGCAAGGTGGTTGTGCAATGACTTACAGGTACTTTAGGATTTCCCAAAGCTGGAAGCTTCATGTTGCCGGACCGGCCACGTTCGCCAAACAAGTAAAAGTGGTAAACATGTGAAAGCTCTCTGGCCAGGCTTCTGCCGCCATCTTCACGGATGGAATCGATATGGATATCCCGGATGCCAGTGATTACAATCATGGTAAACTGAGGGTAGGCTCCTTCTCGCTCAACCTGTGCAGAGGTCAAAACAATAATTTTATAGGACTCCTGTTATCAAGGCTATGACTTATGGCTCACCGAGGGCTCAGTTAGTTGAGCAGCGGGCTGCCATGCTGGAGGACGCGCGGTGTTCGAACCGCGGCCGGACCTTAAGGCCGGACCAACACCATTTAGGGTATTAAAATCACTGACGACAAAGTGCTGCCTTTGTAATTACACCCGCAGATGGTTAGACTTTCAAGTCTTCTCGGATGAGGACTGTAAACCTTAGGCCCTGTCTCACAATTATCTTCCTTGTTCGCAAGTTCCCCGTGGGACGTTTAAGAACCCACACACTATTCGAGAAGAGTAGGGGATGAAGTTTCCGGTGTTGTGGCTGTCCCTTTGTGAGTGTATGGGTGGGTGGGTGGGTGGATATAGCAGGTCCACATCAGCTGAATAGCTAGCTACCAAACTTCAACCTGCTCAAACAAATAAACAAGCAAATTACGAGCATGTAGAGCAGTTGTTTATGTTCATTCAACCTAATGATGGTGTCACGGTAGCCATCGTTGTCTTCACTGCAATCATACTTACCGTTCTAGTTTTAGTTCTGGAACGTTCATACCCATTTTTCACGCAAAATGACTTCAATAAACGGAAGCTATTTCTTACATAACGTTTTCATAGGCGTTCTTGTAGTCTTTGCTTAAGTTCTCGAAAACCTTGCACCTGGCGCAGTCAAGCAAGTTAAACAGTGTACATAGGGAAGTTCTTATTTATTTTTCTGGTAAACCTGTTAGTTTTGTTTGATATAACGCCAAGCCAAATAAGAAGAAAGTTAGTCCTTACAATGTCTCCAAGACATCTTGCTTCCTCTCCTGGTTCTAAAGTGCTGGTATCACTGGGATTTCTGATCCATCTATAATCTTCGAACACAGGTTTGCCTTCCTTTGCCCGTTGCTGAAGCTTCTCCTGTGGGAAAAAAAAAAGAGGTTTTCAATTGAGTGTCAAAAGAAAAGTTTCCTGATGGTTTTAGTATTTCTGTCACAGCGGATTTGGACCCCCCAAGGGCCTACTACAATGCCGTAGCGCGTGCTTTATACAACTTTTACTGAAACTTAAATCTAAGTTCGCTTTTTCTCCTTGTTGAAAATTAATACGAGAACTCGTGACTTGACAAGTTTGGTTATAAAAAAGGAAAAATCTTCTCAAGCCTTGTCATCAAGTAAACTTTTAAGAACGCGTCTTCCAACCGAGAGGTGTTACTTCAAAAAAGTGGCACCTCCTTGGTGGAAGCGCCGCCCATTCAAACTATCAAATGGAAGAAAAAGCAACGCTTTACGAACAAGCCTCAGCGCGTGCTTTCACCAACTTTAACTGACGCTTAAGTATGACTTTGCAATTTTTTTCCTTATTAAAAAGATAACACGACAATTCTATGAATTCCAAGTGCGTTATTTAAGCTTCTGTCAGAAAGGAGTTAATTAAAATTCGCATCCACATACTTTTATACGAAATGCCGCCGCGAATGCTTTTAAACAACAAATTAACTGACCTAATTCAAGTTTTCCCGATCCAAAATCTAACTCTGCATAGATAAACTGTTAAATTATAAATAAGCTGTAATATGGGGGGCCCAAATCCGCGAAGGGGAACTAAATCCGCCAGCACACCGGCAATTATCTGAAGACCTCACTTGACAGAACGAATTGTTTTCGCGACTTTTTTTATCAGGATAGTTAACTTGTAGAACTCTGTGCCTGATGCCATCATATAGGGCGCCGAATCTCTCTCAAGTTAAAAAAAAAGACGAAAAAGAATTATATTTTCCCGTCTGTATAACGTCTTTGATGCAGACAGCATCCGAACGTACAAAACTGTCTGCCCAAAATGCCGCCGCTTTAATACTGTGCAGGCGTGCTCATGCAGTAATAGGGAGCTTACGAAACGACGACGCCGACGGCAACGACGACGCCACAAAACAATAGGTTTAGTGGACAGCTGTTGGTTTAGTGAGCAAAAACAATGGTTCGGCACGCTCCGCACGTGCGTTTAACATTTTGGTACATTTCTTTGCCGTCGTCTCCTAAATGACGACGTGAAATGACCAAAT
>NC_090877.1:9944370-9946870 GCF_036669935.1 Montipora foliosa | reverse complement strand
TGCACTAGCCATTGGGGCTAGTAAATATTGTGTTCAAAGCAGAGGAGTTTTGGATGAAAACTAAAAGGAAAATTAGAAACTAACAACAAAAACTGTGAGTGGATTCTATGGAATTTACTGCCCTAGAAAATGATAAGTTGAAAAAATAAAACTGAGGAGGAAACCAACACGGATTGTAAACAGTTTCCCCATGCCACGTTACGAACGATTAATCACGTGTGAAATCATGCGGAACTTCTCGGCTGCTGTTTCCAATTGTGCACGTAACTCTGTTGCAAACAATCACAAGCACCTTCCGAGAACTTGATCACAAACAGTTTGCGTAAATGGAAACACCTTTTACGTTCATCCCCGACTAATCGCCGAGAATCGCCGATGATCGCAAACAAGATGCAAGAGATAGAAAATCGACGATATTTTTGTGCGCGTGAAATGTTTTGACGAATTAGAGGCAAGTATAAGTCATGAAAATGGCGTCCGAGTATGATTGTGGCAACGAGGATACTCCTCAAAACAGTGTGAAGTTAATGAACATCGTAAGGGAATACCCCACCAAATATACATGTACCTGTAGTAAAGCTCTTGATCACAAAGAGCCAGTTCCTATAGTATAATTTGATACTGGCTATGCTGCAGCCGTTGCTGCTCCTCGAAAATTTATCGGACCTAGAATCGGTGACATCTCTTGACACTTCCTCTCTACCTTTTTCGCAACGACTCAAACATAAGAAGTTGAACACAATGCAAAAACTAATTCTGGTTTTATTTTTGTGCCCTTTTCTTATGATGTCTCGAGATCAAATTGCGTAAAGCAATCACGCCTAATGGAAACCAGGATTGCAAACACAAGCACACAAAGTGACAGTGTTTGCAATCAAGCCAACGCAAACTGTTTGTGAAGTCCTGTTTGCAACATTGTTACATGTATATGGAATTAGATCAAGTACTTGTTTAAAAATTGAATCCAAATATGATTTATTTCAAATTTAACTTAGAAAGAAAGAGATAACATGGAGCGACTTATCTCGTTTTCTAGGAGTAATGAATCTCACATAAAAAGAGAGAAAACTTGCTCTGAAAACCATTCAAGCATAAAATGCAGGGATTGCTGTTTGAAACTATTAAAAAGAAAGTCTGAATTACATGAGTTGTGTTTTTCAAATATGGAATTTTTTTCGTGATAGTTTTTACAAATGAATGAAACTGCGCATGACGAGACTGGCTAGTGCAAATTTAGATTTGGCTAGAGAAATCAGACCTGATACTAGCCACTAGGCTAGTGAGCTAAGCAGTTAGTTGCGAGCCCTGGTTATTATAACTACAAACTACTGCAAGCAGATTATACCCCCCTGTACATGTAGATCCTGAAGGAGAGAGTTGATAGTGGCTCATGTATTCATACATGCTACATACTGCTCGTGATGAATACAGATTGGCATTTGTTTCCACAAGGGATGAGTTTTACTAACCTCTGGCAGATGAGGAAAAATTGCTTTGACCTGCTTTCTGAACTCATCAAAGGTACAATCTTTTTCAATCTTGAGTGTCTTATCAGAATTGCCACAACTGAGCAAAACATTCACATACGCCATTGAGCCAAAGGCAATGTTGGACACCTTCTTCTTTTTCCTGAAAAACAAAGATTAAATTCAAATATATGGTTCAGTGGTAAGAAATCCTGTGTGATCTTTGAGGACCTTGTGAAGATTCTTGAAAACAAAGACCTCTTAAAGGTCTTTAAATGCTATTAAAAACTACATTATTGAAGGATCCTCATTGTTCACCATTGCTTGATACTAAAAGATCTTAAGAACATTAAAGTTCTGTGTTTCCCACCTCAGCCATCGCATGTGGCCGAATTCTAGTCAATCACAGCCTAGCTCAGGGGTTTTTCTCTGAGAATTCCAGTTTCCCTTTCTCATCAAAATTAACTCTTCCAATTACATCTGGCTGTTGTGCTGTGCTCCAAGGTAATTTTGTTGACCATTAATTTTACTATTAAGATTGCTGCCAGAGGCGCCTGCATAACACAAATTGCTTTCGACCTACACATTGCACCAAATAGAATTCAATCCCTAAGACTAGAGTGTACATGAATGGGTGATTAGTACAGCTTATTCTTATGAGAGATCCTTGAGATTTTCTATATTTTGAGAATTTTTCATGTGGCTTTAAGAAAATGACAAATACCAAACAATGAACCTTTAGTTTATAAAAGCATCCTTTTGCTATTTGGTATTTCATTTTATGGATTCATATATAAGAACCAAATACATGTAACATCACAACTCCCCTCCGTAACTGTAAACATGTTTTAGAGATAAATTACTACAAACTGAAAAGGCACTGACCCCCTGAAATAACAAAGAAGCTAAGCGAGTCAGGGAGCCAGGCTACATAGTATTAAAACACCCAATTGGCAAATCTGAGGCGTACTAACAAAAAAACACACAAGATGAAAACAGGTGTATTGTAGACAGTGAGAGCAAAACAGAACAGA
>NC_090877.1:9929370-9939370 GCF_036669935.1 Montipora foliosa | reverse complement strand
ACGACATTTTTTCATCAAAAGTCAATTTCCAACCAGACCGAAGCGTTCCATTTTCGTTTCAACCGAAATTTCGGTTACGTCACAGTGAAACTGGAAATGAGAATTTTTGTAAATGAACGGCACGTTTCGATCGGACCAGACCCGACCGGTCAAAGAGGACCACCCTCAGAGGAGGTCAAAATATTCCGGTCGGACCAAACCGAAACGGTCCTTTCCGCTTGACTTCAGCCCGAAATTTCCGGAAGTTTTGGCTTAATAGAAAGCATCCAATGAATATCGGAAATCCCTCTCTGTCATCAACCTCGTTCCCAATGTCAGGTTGCTCTGTTATATCACGAGCAGTTACAAAACCCCTCTCGTTTACTTATCTAAAACCCCCGTTAATTTGGCCATCACGTTATTGCGACCAACGACCACCTTTTGGATTTGTCTTCACAAAGTTACCCAGTTTATTCGATCAGTCAAAATGCTTGGTGAGGCTGCTGAGTAAAGCCAGATACAATCTGACTGAAAAGTTTTAAAACGCACTTTTATTGAACGATCTTACGCAAAGCTGTTTCTAGTTGGCAACAGATTAAAGAAGTATGATAGAAAGAACACATGAAAAACATCCATATATTTGGAAAATTGTTTTGCCTTCTTTTTTTCCGCTGCGTTCCATTGCGGTTAGTCTCTTCATGACATGCCTCTCCTCTTCTTGTTTGACAGATAGGTTATGGGTGACTGCTACCAACTTTGATAGCATTCGGCGGCGTTATCTGAGGAACGAGTCAAATACAACAGATGTTATTCTTATGCAAATAAGTGCACTTGTGTCGAGAAATCCAATAAATAGCCTCTTTTCACGGTTTCTGACCCTACCTTGGTTGGGGTGGGGGAAAATTAATTACAGTGAATGTATGGAATTCGAAAAGGCAGATTTCAAAAATTTTAAAATAGTTTTAGTCATTTTATCATTCACTCAACAGAAAATTAGATCATTGCACAGGGCACAACGTCTGAAAATTGGATATTAGAAATCTCCTCATGTCGCTTCAAATTTCGCGGGAATTTGCATAAGTTTGTTTACAAGACAACTGTTTGTTCGTTTACGGTCGTTATAGCTTGATTCTGATCGTCATACTTCACGAAAGTAATCTCAATAGAAGTGTTTTTGAGAGGTATTCTCGCTATCCACAATCGTCGGACCTTAAAGGATTTATAATGGTTCGAAGTCGGCAAAATCCCCATACATTCATTCGTGTTTGCCCCTAACCAATATGGCGTCAGAAACCGTGAAAAGGTCTGTTAGATTCACGCAAAATTTTGACATCTAAGTGGCGGGATATTCAGCAGCTAAGCTCTCGGAGAATGCAGCTTTGATTGTACTGTTACCCAAACCCTGGAAAAGGCAGATTTCAAAAATTTTAAAATAGTTTTAGTCATTTTATCATTCACTCAACAGAAAATTAGATCATTGCACAGGGCACAACGTCTGAAAATTGGATATTAGAAATCTCCTCGTGTCGCTTCAAATTTCGCGGGAATTTGCATAAGTTTGTTTACAAGACAACTGTTTGTTCGTTTACGGTCGTTATAGCTTGATTCTGATCGTCATACTTCACGAAAGTAATCTCAATAGAAGTGTTTTTGAGAGGTATTCTCGCTATCCACAATCGTCAACCTTAAAGGATTTATAATGATTCGAAGTCGGCAAAATCCCCATACATTCATTCGTGTTTGCCCCTAACCAATATGGCGTCAGAAACCGTGAAAAGGTCTGTTAGATTCACGCAAAATTTTGACATCTAAGTGGCGGGATATTCAGCAGCTAAGCTCTCGGAGAATGCAGCTTTGATTGTACTGTTACCCAAACCCTGGTTGAAGTAATGCAGCTGTATATGAGAAACACAAAGGTTTTAGTTACGTACAGTGACCTGTGTCATGTCCACATTGTCGGCTTGACAACGTATAAGTTGTCAAGCCGACAATGTGGACATGACATTAATTGCCATTTCGAGAGGTAGGTATATGACTTTGTTGTTTACCGCCAGGATATCAAAAGAATATCAATTTTAGATTAGTTTACATTGCAGAGTTGATGCCAGATAATAAGCAGACCTTGTTCTTTAAATCTTAGCAGGTATTTTTGCCCTGTCCCAGTCTGTTTGGAGATCGCTTGCATATTTTTGAGAGACCTTGCGTGGCTATCTTCTGAAGTTTCTACCCCTCTTGCAAATACACTGAAAGGTGGAATCGAAAGGCATAAAACTTGTCTTGAGAACAAAGGCACAATGTGGGAATTGTGCAAAAACAAAACTGAGGATTTTGAATCCAGGAAGACCACTGAAGCTCACCACAGATCTAGAATGGATGATTCACAGCTTTGTCTCAAAAGATGAGACAAAGCTGTGAATCATCCATTCTGTGGTGAGGTTCAGTGGTCTTCCTGGATTAAAAAATCCTCAGTTTTGTTTTGGAGCTCAGGAATTTGTGTCAGTAGCACTGATCCAAATGTTCACTGGTTCTTGTACAATAACGAAAATTTTCAGGTTTTAAAGAAGGTTTAATGTTCTCCCTCCACTACCGGGACAATTCACCGACAGCATATAGTTGACAAATAAGGGCAACTGGAATCACTGCGAAGGTTTTAATTTCCCGCTCGCACTTTGATTCGCAAGATTTGAGGATGACGAAGACCAGGTCTTTCATAAGGCCTGCTGGTACGGCGGCCTGCTGTAACGGCTGGAGCTCGGTTTTGCCTTTTAAAATTCTTCATTTGAATTGACCGTTTCCACGCGCTTTTCAGCGCAGATGATTTTCTGGTCGGGTTTAGTGAGCGCGGCCTATAGCCGGCCTCAACGGGATTCGAACCCATGACTAACAGCGATACCGGTGCAAGGTTCTATCAACTGAGCTATGAACTCAGTTTAAACTGTAGCACTGTGGCATATTTTTTATGGTTATCTGCATAACAATGACGTGAAATCCCCAAATCTGCGTTTTGACGACAACGAGAGCGTACATATGTGAAAAGAATCAAACAATAACCTAACACTAACCCTGACTCGAACATCAACCCGCGGGAGTCCGTTGTCCAAGGGCATTCTGATGATATGGAAACAAGTCATAGCACAACACTGAGGAGCATCCCAACTGAGATCATTGTTTCCGTTTACAAGAAAAACTGAAGGATTTGTCTGATTTGTACGTGTATAGGAATAAAGGTAATATAGGCCCTAGAAGATAATTGCACCCACAAATTCCCTCAGTTTCATGTTTACCGTGGAGTATACTCGTGGCACATGATCGTGTTCGTATGATAGCGAAGAACGCTTAAAGGGCATGAACGTCCGTTTTCGTGGTAAAGGAAAACACAGGGGCACCCAACGATAATCTTCTGTGAAATTTGTGTTCGGGAGAGTCAAACTGTTCTAAGAATTTCGGTTCTACGTTTTCGCTTAGAAAAGTCACCTACCAGTTTCGGATGAGGAAATGATTCGCTGGGAAGTGTTTAGAAGGTAACGTCCACCAAGCAATTTCTGAAATGATACAATTAAATTTTCGGACACTTTAATTTTCAGCTTAGATATCAGAACAGATCAAATTCTTCTAGGTGATAAAAATATCTCTTTAGACAGTCTTAAAACATTACAAGGAGCTGAGAAATGTCTCTCAAAGGCTTTTGGCTTAATTTGCTCGTTGGGTGCCTTTGAAGACAGCTCCTATATGACTTTTATTAATAAGGTCCCGTTCAGCAAATATCGGTAAACGAACGTGTATTTCGGTCCTATTGTTGAACTCGTGAATCCTTTACTATACTTAAACTACTTGAAACAGGGATTATAAAAGCACTTTGAAAAGGCAATTAGGAAGAATTTTTTTTTTTTAGGATTTATAGCAGAAAATTTACTCGACATTTCGAAGTACCCTGAACACTGATCATTACTTTGAGCGATGTTTACAAAGTTGAGTTTTAGACCTTTATATACAGTATGATCTGATGATATTTTCATTCTTGATAATGATGTAATGTTGGATGATACATCGAGTAACTGGCCAAGCGATCGTGAAAGACAATTTCCTCATTTTAACCTCACATGATTTTATTATGACCATATTTGTTAATGAAATTGGATGCTTTCGACTAAGTGCCGTTAGTGTGACGGGAATCGTGATCTACAGGATTGACCTGGTCTAGCATTGTGTTCTGACTTGCTCCATGCAAAAACATGCAAATTATATTGGCATTGTTGTTCACATGTTCCAGGACGACATTCATAAATTAGAATGTGCTCGCTGTATTTAAGCGAACTCAATTAAAACTTGAGAATTCTTCGAAGAACTTCGAAGGAATATCCTGCTTGGGTAGGTACGGTACTGAGGAAAGTTGTTCAATCTTATTAATAATAATAATATTGATAGCCTTTTTATTGTAGGATTTATTGGAGTGATGGCATGAATCCAGAAGTATGCTTTCACAACAACACATCACTCATTAAGTATAAATTTTGATTTAAATTAAGTCAGCTAAACAACAAGATTTTCGGTTTCAATCACGTCGTTCTTTCCAATGCAGGAGTAACATTCTCTTCGTCACTTGTCACAAAATCAGTTGCTTCAAACAGAGCTCTGATAAGGTTCTGATTCGTCTCCTATATTGTTTTTGTTGAGAATTACGTTATTTAAGATGTCTACTTTTTGAACAGAGATGAAGATAAACAAGCTCTTCACAACGTGACGGGAGTCAGAATTACTGCTCACCGAACGAAACTCCAGGGCAACGTGAAAAGTTCCTGCGATTCTCGCTGAGAGTCTTGTCCGGTATAGGACCCTTTCTTCGTTTCTTCGAAACTGATATGGGTGTCTTTGGTGACCGTCGGGATAGCGTGGAGCTCATTGAGGTGAAAATACAGCAGTCGAACGGGACAAGTGACCCCAGAGACAATGAAACAACGGCCGCGTGTCAAAAAAGCAGGATGAGGAGAGTTTTCTCGCCGAAACGTGGAACTGAGACACGTCGACTAGTTGGAAAACAAGGCCGATTAAAAGTTGTCGCATCACAGGTTCCAAAAAACATGGCATGTACCTCTCGGATTTATTTACAACTATGATTGATTCGAGATGGCGGTGGATAACCTTTGTGTACATTTTAATGTATTCTGGTAGCTGGCTTTTGTTTGGTTTATTTTGGTGGCTCCTAACTTATTACCGTGGGGAGAATTTATGCGTGGACAACGTTGACTCCTTCACGAGCGCTTTCCTCTTCTCACTGGAAACACAAACAACAATTGGCTATGGAGGTCGACAAATTACGCCTGACTGCCCCGAAGCTGTTCTTTTACTGAACGTGCAGTCGTTAATCGGCTTTATTATCGGTGCGTTTATGCTGGGTCTTATTTTCGGAAAGCTTTCGCGACCAAAAAATCGTGCAGAGACAATTCTCTTCTCTCGACACGCAGTTGTTGCACTACGAGATGGGAAAATGTGTTTGATGTTTCGAGTTGGGGATGTTCGTAAAAGTCAAATACTGGAAGCCCACGTTCGAGTGCAACTTTTTAGGAAACGAATCACCAGAGAGGGTTTGGAATTACCATTTTATCAACAGAATTTGCCAGTTGGGGTCGACTGGTTGTGCGAGGAGAATCAGTTGGATAGCATACTTTTTCTCATCATGCCACTCACAATAGTTCACGTCATTGATGAAAACAGCCCCTTTTACGAAATGCAACCTCAAGAACTTTCCGACTGTGATTTCGAAATCGTTGTAGTTCTGGAAGGTACAGTAGAGGCGACCAGCATGCTTGTACAAGCTAGGACATCTTATGTTGCAGGTGAAATACTGTGGGGTCACGAGTTTATCAGCACCACGGATGAAAGCAATTGGAAGTCAGGTCGCTATAGGGTGGATTTTTCAAAGTTTGACGATACTCGAGCTGTGCCCGATACTCCTCAAATTTCTGCAAAGGACTACTACGAAGGAAAAATGTTTAGAACGATGTCCGAATCCTCTTTGACCAGTGATAACACGCAAGAGGATGGGGACCAAGATTCCGACGCACTAGAGAGAATCAACATTGAAATACCTTAAAAGAATGCTTTCGAAATTCCACAACCAAATCCATAAGGAAGTAATAATTTTATTCAAAAAATTTGACTTCAACTTTCCGAAAAGACTGTGTACATAATACCTGAAAAAGTTGTCTAGCCATTTCTGTATTACATATGGTGTTCAATGAGTAAATAGAAATTTCTCTGTTTGTCAGCTTTCATTATCATTACCGCATCTTCGATAGTGAACAAAAGCTATTGCTTTTCAACTAAGTTTATATTTCCAACGAGGGAACCAAAGCACAAAAGTTGAGCTGATATTGCCATTGAAGGGTCTTCCTAATTTTTGTTTTCACAGGTTAATCATCACAAAAACAAACAGCCATTTTACGGCATTTTCCCTGTTGCAGATTGAGAAATGACAGGAGTGTCTATAATGTTGCCTTGTTACAAAAGAGTGCATCGGATCTAGCAGATACACAGCATTTGGACCAACTGCCCATTGACTGAGACTTAAAGTCGTTTTTCCGGCGCTGGAAGGCAACTCGCCCGGACCAAAAGGTGGTTCGCCCCATGGTACAATGGAACCCCGCCTTAAGGCCCCTCGGTAATACGGTCACCTCGTTATTGCCGCCTCGTTTTTTTGGCCCGGCAAAACTGTCATATATTCTCTTATAGAAAACGCTCTCTAATGCGGTCACCCGTTAATAAGGCCAACGGTCACAATTTTAAATCCCAAACAGTAGAATCCTCTGTAATTTCCCCCCGTTAATACAGCCACTCGCGCTAAATTAATTAATTTACCACTGTAATCGAACAGCCGATTTAAAAGTACTGTCAGCAACACTCCTCCCTGTTTTCATTACAAACATGATCTTGACACTTTTGTAACATCCAGTAAGGCAAATCGCGAAGGGATTAATTCATTGTGCTTTCATCAAGTACACGATCGATACTTAAAGTCTTTCGCTTCGGTAATTACGGCAGTTTCCGTTTTTTAGAAGCATAGTAAGCTGGGCCTGTTCTTGTTTTGATTTTAGGCTCAGAACGTACAGTACACTTAACGATTTTAAGCGTTTTACCTACTGAGCGAAGTTTCAAGTATTTTATACAATTACTGTACGTACATTCCTGTTGTTTACTTAAAAACGTTGTTCTGGAACTGCAAATGCGATATTTGTGATTACGGCCCTTTAGTCATGAATTTCACCCTAACCCGGTAATACGGCCACCCCGTTAATAGAGCCAATTTTTTTACGCCCGTTGATAACCGCATTAACAGGGTTCCACTGTAATTTAAAGCTGAAGACAAAAACCAGCTACTCTGAGCTAATATACCTAATCGTCATTTTTATCAGTTATTTGGTTTCAATCCATGAGATAATCGCTCTTGTCAATATAACCATTGCAGGGCGAGCCATTTTTTAGTTTCCGGCGAATCGTCGTCGGATGTGTCGATTCGATCGTGTACGCGCGCGGGTTTGTTAGAGAGGGGCGTCTATTTCAAACTTTCCACCACACCAGGGGCGTTGAATGGATAGGAGGCGTTTATAAGAAAGGGGGCGTTTATTGGAGCATTTACGGCAACGCTCACATGTTTCATATGGGGTAGAAACCTAGCCATTCACATTACACTCTAATCAGTTAAGTCTGTTCAAATATAAGTGCCACACGGCCAACGTTTGCAAAAACGTAATCCTTCCTTGTAACTGTAGGCCGCCTCTCGCAATGTGTGTTACCCTGACGAACGAAAAAGAACCAGTACACTTTCGCAGAGCGTTCCCTGTGTTGTGGCCCTCGTTCCCAGGGGAATGGCAGAAGATAGACCATGAGAATGAGGTTGATATCCCTTCAATGTGAGAGTAAATAAAGATGCGATGATGATAATCCTTTTTTTTCGGACTCTGGGGACAAGAATAAACGATAAGATGATCAATAAATCGAGAGTACAAAAATAGAAAATTGTGCAGTCTGCAACAAACGCGGCCAGTGTTTTTGTCATTAATTAATCACACAATTTTAAAAATTGAAATATACCTGGCGGTTAGAAATAAAGCTGGAGAATGTAAATCTCGAAGCTATTTTTTGGAAATGTGAAACAAGGTCAGGGAAGGGATGTTACAAAAAGTAGGAACGGGGAACCGGGAACCGGAGTCTGGGAGCGAGTTAACGGCGGTAATCCGCATAAGAAGTCAAAATGGCTGACTGACCCAAGTGAATTCAACAGATCTTACATTTTTGAGACTATAGGGCCACTGTTTGCTGTCATTGGACTATTCGCTTTCGTTTCAATATTGCCAAAAGGCTAAGACAAAACACCGTCGCTTGCCCGGAGTGTAAGAAAATTGAACTTGGACCCCTTTCAACTGTTTCGTGCACAAAGCTCCCTAGCAAGACAGCAAAATAAACCAATTCCGGCGATTTTTCAACTCCTTTCCATAAAATTTTGTCTGATATGAAGATTCAAATATGTAGCAACACTATCATGCTTGGTTTGAGTGGAATTTCGGCTCGACTTGAGCTTATCTTTCCAACTGCTTCTTCGGAGTTTCCCTCCTTGTGTTAATATAAACCATATACATCAAGATACAGAGGGAGAACACCGACGTTAAAAACTCCCCGAAAATCGGTTTAAGCGATGCCTTCAAGAGATATATACAAAAACAACACAGAAGACAAGATGCCTCGCAAATAAAACAAGGTAAGAAGTAGTTTTTATTCAAAAATTCGCCTTTATATTTTTCAGTTTCACAATTAAGTACAGTTGTTTTCTCCAATACCTTTTCACTAATTAATTGCGTCAGTTTGGAGAACCTGTGGTTAATATCTTCATACGTTGTTTCATATGTTTGTTGTAGTGAGTTGAATAAACTTATTTGATAATTCGACCTTCTACGTCCTCGCTGCCATCAGCCGATAATGAGTTTTATGATCACAAGGTAACTAGTCATCTCGCCACCAGGAGGATTCGCCACCAGCAAACTCGCCACCAAGACGAGTTATTTCGCCACCATGCAGTTCGGCTTAATTTTTTAAGTTAAACTTTACCGAGTTTGTCAACTTGATGTATCTAAAACTTAAAAGGTAAAGTAAGTTACACGCTGTACTGACTCACGGACAAAAAAATGGAAGACGAGTTATCTCGCCACCATGCAGTTCAGTGAGTGCTATAATAGCTCTGACTAGAGTCACTCACTAAAGCAATACGAGATGACCCTTGGTGGCGAGTTTACTGGTGGCGAGGTGACCATAAACCGATCACAAGCACCAAAAAACGCGAACTCTGCCAAAAGATGTTGATTTCAGCAAGACAAAAAGGTATGAATAAAACCAAATGGTAGCAATCATTGCAGGAACGTCGACTTCGAATACTCACCCAGAAATACTTTGCCCGGTGACTATGAAGCTTTTAGGCAATATTGTTAAGGGACTGTGCAATAATTATCAGGAAGGGGGGGTCCTAAAATGAGCTTCACCAAAGGAAAAATTAGATAGGTCCCCCCCTCCAGCAGCGTCAAGATTAGCTGTGACCCCCCCCCCCCCCTCACGTTCTCTCAAAATTATGATGTGCCCCCCCCCCCCCTCCTCTCTAACCCGTACCTTTAGATATTGAAAAACTTGAGAACAGATACCAATATCTTTTATCCGACAACCCTGCTTGTGCAGGAAGGTTTCTCCGAGAGGATTACAAGCCAGCTCCCCATGATGACAGCAACATCAGACGTTGCAAACAAGAGGCAAATGATATCCAGGACAAGCTTAATGCTGTCGTAACCAAGTTAGAAAAACACTGAAGACTGGCCTCAGCTGTTTACACAATTTTAATGCTGAATAACGTCATTCAATAAAGTCTCAAGTCGGTTTAAACGTTCTGCATCTTGTAGAAGACCTGGATAGGGTGATGGCTAAATATAAAGCGACATTTCCTATTGGTGCCAAATCTAAAGCATCCAAATCAAGAAAAAAGAAG
>NC_090877.1:9916870-9924370 GCF_036669935.1 Montipora foliosa | reverse complement strand
TAAAATTCTCTTAGTAAAATCCAACTAGTGGTCTATTATCAATGCTGCGTTCTGATTGGTTGAGCTACTAGTAGGCTATTTGTTATAGCCCACTAGTAGCGAAAAGCGCCGGCTTTGAAAACCAAAACAACAATTAAAGTCTAGCTTTAACTAGCGAAAGATGTTTTGTCTCGATATTTTTTTGACCAACTAGTTGGATTTTACTAAAACAATTATTCCTCTCGCCCTCATGGCCTCTGAGTCAAGGCCCTCATGGCCTATTGACTCATAGCCCATTCGGGCTCGAGGAATAATTGTTAATTATACAAACGGTTTTTTAAATTAATTTCAACATTTCTAACATGGTGTTAGCTGTTAACACTTACAAAAACGTACAAGTGTTGCAAATAACAGCAACTTATACAAGTTCATAAATACAGCCAAAAAAGCACAATCCTCGAAATCATCTACGAGGCTAAGAACAGAGAGTAGTTGACTATCCCTAGCATGTTGGGTTTCAGTCTTCATTTTCTCTAAGAAAAATAATTTCTTTTTTAGTTTCGAGAAAAAAAAAAGTTTTTTCCGGGAAAATGCCACTAAAATGCTCGAATAATGCTCAATGCTTTTGCCTCACTAAAATGCTCGAAAAAATGCTAGCATAATGTACAAAAGCCTATTCCGTAGCTTGAACTGACATGGCAACGTGCGAAACAGATGCAACGAATAAACGATCATCATGAATACCGATCAGGGGCACCCAACGAGAATATAGTTCAAAACCACTTAAACTTGGCATTGTTAAACGTGTTTTAGTATTTAAACGGTAGATATAGGCATATTTTTATCCCCTAAAAATTTTTCATCTGTTCGGATTTCCTAGCTGTAAGTCTAGTGATCAGAAAATTATAGGGATTAACACCTACCTTTTCGAAAATTTCAGCCAGAAAAAAGGCTCCCGAAAATTTTAGGTGAGCTTTTTAGGGTAAAAATCGGTTAAAAATGGGCAATTATACCATTTTTCAGATGTTCGAAAATCCTAGGAGAGGCAGGCAAGAAAGAAATTTTACAACAAATGTTCCGAAAATTCTAGATCTCAAATCATCTTCCGAACAGATATTTTCCGAAAATTGACGTTGGGTGCCCCTGACCGATAGCCGCAGCGCACGCACGCGTGCAACACTGTTGAATGTGATGGCCGAACGAATGCAACGCTGTTGTTCACCCCTTAGAACAAAAGGAACGTTGGATGATGGTAAAGACGGTGTTTGATGGAAATCAAACTTCGTTCAACAACTTCCAACATCATGAAATATGGTGGCCAGGCGAGTGCAACATGTTCGATTCAACAATGTTGGATGATGTTACACTAACATGTTCAGTAGACCCGTTTGGCCAGGCCTTAACGGCAAGAAACGTAATAGTGGACGAAAGCCAAAAACTATATATATCTACCTTTCGAAGCCCCCACACAGTGTCAGTCTTCAGTATCACCAGTCCCCCAGTTCCCGGTTATTTTTTTAGGGATATGTTATGATGATGATGATGATGATGATGTTACAACAGAGTTTGCGACGTCTTGCCCTTAGCTTTTACCGTAAAACCCCTGTTTGTGTTGTAGCTTGCTGTAGAGAAAACTTGGAAGATGGGTAAAATAAACATCTAACTGCTGCATTTTGCTTCACATTTATTTATTGAAATGTCCTTCGAAAATAGTCGGAAATGGCATTTCCTAGACCCTGATTTGGGAGCATAGCCCCAGACCCCCCTACTTTGCGTACACCTTCATAATCTCACGCTACGCCCCCGCAACATTTTCATGTGATTTTGTCCCTGATACATGTCGCTGCGACATGACCCCTCGTGTCTGCCACGTTTACATAATAATAATAATAATAATAATAATAATAATAATAATAATAATAATAATAATAATAATAATAATCTCTTTATTTAGACTGAAAAGACCGATAAGCAAAATGTGATTTTGTCCCTGATACATGTCGCTGCGACATGACCCCTCGTGTCTGCCACGTTTACATCATCATAATAATAATAATAATAATAATAATAATAATAATAATAATAATCTCTTTATTTAGACTGAAAAGACCGATAAGCAAAATCGAAAAGATTTGCTGGTACAAACCGATAAATTAAAAATGTACAGACATTAAAGGCGCGATTACACGACAGAGGAAAAATGGCACGGGTCCGATAAAAAGTGGGACGGTACCATTCACTTTTGTAAAGAAACAGTGAACTTTTATCGGTTCCGCTACGGGACCATAGGCGCCGATGGTCCCGTAGCGGAACGGACAAAAATGATTGGAACCGTTTCACTTTTTATCGGACCCGTGCCATTTTTCCTCGGTCGTGTAAACGCTCTTTAAGATATGTACAAAAAATATATACGGGATCGCATCACGAAACGAGACATTGAGACTGACGGACACTACAGAATTGCAAATTGATATCGAGATTTAGAAAATAATTGGATAATTTTGACTTTATTAAAAGTCCTTCAGTGGGGTTATCGCAAATGCTTCAGTCTTGGTAGAGAATTCCATTCACGGGCGGCCGCACTCTTAATACTACATTACCCATTGTTGACTAGGCTCTCATACGGTTAATTGGCGAACTATCTCTGAAATTACGATCATGTAGTTCAGAGCGTTTTAATAAGTATCCTTTCAGTTGGCGTGGGCAGTCCATGTTGTTAATGACTTTGTACACAAATTGTAATCTCATGAATCGTCTTCTGCTGCTTAAAGATAGCAGCGTTAGTTTGTGTACAAGTCTTGGGATTTGCCTTAAGGATGATGATATGCATAGCCACAAGGAGCGAAATTAAATTTGTTGGCATATCTGATGAGGAACTCAACCATCAAGTAACCATCGTAGGAAAGATTGTAAGCTGATCCGTCGAGCCTTAGCCAATCAAAAGCCACTCCCCACTGAGGCAGCTTTATTAGATTTCTACTCCAGAAGAAAAGGTGATGAAACGTAATCATGCTGAGACAATGTTTTTTTTCGTCTCTGATTTCTATTTGTTATGGAAAGAGAATTATCGCTTGACCTTGTTAATTTCCTGTTGAAAAGTATTAGGTCGCTCATCTAAATTACTTTGGTATCGAGAGAAAACGCCAAAAGGTTTCACGCGAATACAACACGAGCAGTTCTTGTCTGATGCTCGCGCGGGGATACTCGCGCGAAAACAAAAATAAAAAGTGAAATGTCGGAAAAACACACGATAAACCGACCTGCTGAGCAAATAGCCCCTCAAACTAAAGGTGTTAATTTTTGCTTCCATACCAAGGTTGGCGTACATGGTAATAAAAGTTTGCGACACGGATGGCAGAGTGATGATATAAACGTGTTGTTTTGAACCCATATGGATGTACCCGGAAATAGCGAAAATCTGAGTAAATCACTACGTAAATGCAATTGATAATTGTCATTTACTCTAAATAATATGCATATTTACATTTGTCCACCTTTGAAATTAAAGGATCGTTTCCTGCCTCCGTTTCATACGCTTCATGGCTCGTAATTGCTCAAACGTTATTTGAATGAATTTATCCTTATTGTGTTTACGGTCAATGTTCCAATCTCCCCTCCTAGCGCAAAAATCTCAAACAATATATCGCGTGACGTGTTCACTTTGTGTCGTAATTGTTTTCATGCTTATCACGAATGTATTCTTCCGCGACCTCCGGAACATTCCTGTCACTTCGTCTCAGAAACAATGTTCTGACTATAAAATGGTCGTTTAGGCCAATTTCTAGGCTTTTCTTATGCATGGACCGGTAATCTAAAAACATAAGACACGGATGGTTGGTAAATGGGTTCGAAGTGTTTCTATCGAACGTTAGGCACACACACACACAAATACAATAAAGCCTCTTCATTAAAAATGAAGGAAACGTCGATGTTGTCATGGATTTCGTACCGCAGAGATTCCGTACTTGAGTGCCACAAATAAAATCAAATAATGGCTTTTTGATAAAGGAGGTCTTAGTAAAAGTTAATATGACTTATATTGGCGCTTAACTTGTTTTACCGGTACTCACATCAATAACAAAAATACACACACTTGAGGCGACATTCTATTGCTACCTAGGAGATAAGGCAAAGTTACTAGGCAAAGCAGCCAATTGAGGTGACAACTTTAAGCGGTTAACAAAACAATTTAATGAATAAAACTTGGAAAACCACAGACAAACCTTGAATGGCATGACAACTGAAGTTGTTTCAACCACAATTGACAAGATAACGTGATGTAATGAGAAGTTAAGTTTTCAGTTGTGACAGAACTCCTTTGCTGTTAATGAGTCATTCCTTGCTGAGCTCCGAATTTCTCGCGATCATTTGCATCAAGTCTCATTTGAGAGGAAAACGATTACTATTCCCACATGTTCATTCATTTCCTAACTTAAAGAAGTAAATTGTTTGGCTACCGAAATAAAACAATAATTTTCTACGTAACGCATTGGATATTATGAAGTTTTGATAAGGGCTAAATATTCTGAAATATTCTGCTACAAAAATATCTATTTACACGCAGCAAAAACATTGCTTATAATTGGGAGATTGCATCTTGGCCAACTTCGCCGTTTGGAATCAACGCTACCCCAGTGCGAATTGGCACTTCTGTAAGAGCGCAACCGGTTTGTTCATGCAAGCTCAAAGCTTCCTCCTGAGAACTTTCTTGTTCGCTTGGATCGTCGCCCATGGATTCATAAAATTCGCGAGCGCTTACTCGCGGAAAGTTATCTACAGCATAGGAATTGTGAAGTTGGGAAATGTCGACGTCAAGGTATGAACTCCGCGATTCCGCATTCCTCGTCATGTCGACAAATAAATGTCCCCAGTGAATTTCATCACTCACATAGGACGTTCTCGCTTGTGCCGTCATTCCTGTAGCTTCGACAATGCCCTCCAAAAATACTATGATTTCAAAATCAGTTATGTTAAGATCGTCGGGTGAATATTCGTAGAACGGGCTGTTCTCGTCGATTTCGTGTTGGACAATGACGGGTGCAAAGAGGAAGATTTTTTCTCCATCGTCATCTCCGTCAAAAGTTACTGAGAGTGGCTGCCTGAAGCAGCCAATTTCTTCACCTTCTTTCGTGACATGTCGACGGATTAGAAAAACGTTGATGTGTGACTCAATAAGCTGTCTTTTTCTCACGTCCGCTATGCGAAACATCAAATAAAGTTTACCATCTCTGGGTCCAATCACCGCATGGCGTGAAAATATTATCGTACTTGTTCTCTTGTGTGGGCGCGCAACTTTTGCAAATATCATCCCTAACATTGTCGACGAGATTAACGAACCAATGATACATTGAAACAACAGGCAAATCACTCCTTCCGGACAATCTGGCGTTATTTGCCGGCCTCCATAACCTATGGTAGTTTGTGTTTCCAAGGAAAATAGAAATGCCGATGTCCACGAGGAAACTTTTTCAATGCATGTTATCCCTTGTTTTATGCGAATACTGTATATTCCCCACCATATTGAGCCAAATACTAGCCAACTAACAAGAAAAGCGAAGGAGAAAACCAAGAACACGTATCTCCATTGAGCTTCGATCAAAGTTGTGAAATGATCGTTCAAATAATACAGCTGTCCCCGATCGGGAACATTGACGTAATTCATGCGAATTCGTCCGCTCTTATTTATTAGTCGCTGTCGCTTCATCTTCTTTGAAGCGACCATGCCATTTCGGTGTTTGGTTACTTTTTCTTCCCTTGATGATGACAAGTGAGAGTCTAACTCCATTTCCATGACGGTACGTTTCATTCTGTTCAGAACTGGACAGCAGTTTATGGCACTCGAAAGTTGTTTGTGATCTTCCACCTTGACTTCTTTGGGTAGATGACCCAGTGATGGAAAACAATTACCTGTTGAATATATTCTTCTTTTGCGTTGTTATGCCAGTATTGATGCCCATACGCGATGTAGCGCCTCTAACAGCTTGTTGAAACAGGAGTTTGCTAACGATTCAGAAGTTTGAGTACAAACTCCACTGTTGTGAGCGAACAAGCAATGCCGTCACGCTTCTGCGAACCTTTCAATTAATGTCAGAAAATGTACATTCGAGGCGATGATTGGTTCGAAAACTGAACAATTTTCACGCATCGGCAACATCTGCAGGGTAAGCACTGTTCATTTGCATCCTGCAAACAGGATCAATATCTAGAAGTTCCCGACCTCGACATGCCATCATACAAACTCATTTCAAGTCGTGTCGACACTTCCGCGGACGTGATAGATCTTCCGAACCTCTGCTGGTAAATCTAAAATTGCATCAGACAATTTCAGTTACGTTCCTCGTGGAATAACAAATGAGATTTCTTCTTGTTGTTTTTTGAGACTCTTTTCTATTTCGTTGACTGGTACCCGATGTTTGAGTCGCTTTGAGCCGAGGTTGAAAGCCCACATGCCTGATTGATCAACATTTCCCCGGCTGGCCTTGCGTGAATTTAAAATGTCGGGGGCCTTAACGGAGCTGAAACGATTTTTTTATCATTACTTCTCCGGTTCAATCAAATAGTGTTCATACTCCAGAAATGAACAACAAAGAAAATAACTCTGAAGTAATAAATCTTCTATTCCATGCACATGCGTGCATGAGCTGAAAGATGCTGAAAGATCACGCGTGAAAACACGCGGGAATTTTTGCCGCAACAAGAAAAATGCGAGGGCGAAATAGACCTAATCGGCTAACTCAATGTTGTACCCAATTCAAACCCTTTGGGAATAAAACGTTTTGTTCCAGGAATTTCCATATCATTTAAATATGAATGCTACATTATCATGCAAATACAATACACAAAGAATCTTAATCCCGGGGGATTTGAATTGGGTACAACATTGAGTTAGCCGATTAGGTCTATTGTTTCACGAGTAGTAGCCTGTGAAACGCGCAGAAACTTGAGATGCTTGATTCCCACCACACACGAAGGAGTCCTCAGAAAATGTGCTTGTTTTGTTGACTCAGTCTAGTAACTGTTGCCATAATATATAATTGTGTACAGGAAATAATTTTTCAACTTTTCACCTGCAAAGATAAATTGTACTGTTGCTGATCAACAACTTCTAAATAACATTCACAATGTTTCAATTATTGTCAGTTACGTAATAATAATAATAATAATAATAATAATAATAAGAATTTTGTCCGTTATCGCTATATAAATTTTTTTCCATTACAATAACCATTGATTCTGGCCCCACCTACTTTGATCAACAAGGAAGTGATATCATAAGGCAATTAAAAGCCAGGTGGCACTCACTCGTCAAACTTTACAGTCATTTTCCTTTTTGTTACTTTGAACAGAGTTAGTAGAGCTTTGAAAACATGTTGAAAGATCGGCTTTCAAAAACAAGCGGTTGGCAGTTTCCACAAATGGCTTTTCGGGACTTTCGAGAAACGGGCCCGAAAAGCCATTTGTGGAATTACCAACCGCTTGTTTTGGAAAGCCGATCTTTTAACATGTTTTCAAGCTACCTAA
>NC_090877.1:9904370-9911870 GCF_036669935.1 Montipora foliosa | reverse complement strand
TGGCAGAACGAACAGACGTTTGTAACACATCACAATTTCCCGGTCATTGAAAATAAAAACCAGCGATTCTAAAATTCATTACTTGGTACGAACGTTTTTTCTTTGAAAAATATTCAAATCATTTGATCGCAAAGATTCTGTCCCTTTAACTTACCCTTTAGTAGGAGAAGTTTTTAAAAGTGCGGCCAAGTTGTTAAATGTACAAAATAGTTCAAATTAGTATTTCAAGGTAGCGCTGGTCTAAAACGGAAATTACAAGCAACACGCCGTATGGTCACTCGAGTTCTTTTCAAGTATTTACACTTCTAATGACTGTGGGAAGAGTTATTCAACCATCCTCGAGTGGGTTCCAATTGATTTAATTCGAACTGCAAACGGATTTTTTTCACACTAGATGGTCCTAGGCCACCCTGCTAGCAGAGCCTTTCTTTTGCTTGCTCGATTTTGGCATTCTCGAGAAAGGCTCTGCATGAATCGAGTAAGATCTTTATTGAATATGCGCTGCATGTTGCCAGGATACAGTCTCGAACCCAAGCCTAATATGCCAGATCTCGCCGCCATCTTGGTTTTTTGTGGTACAGCGGGCTCAATTTGTCACTAAACGGACGCTCGCACTACAAAAAACCGGTTTGACGAGAGAAAACAAGATTGACTAGTCCAGAAGCTCGGGCTGCGGCGGCTTCAAAGAGTTGACGCGATTCGGGCAGAGTCTCCTTTTCTCCTCCTCAGTAAAGAAAAAGACAAAAGGAGGCTCTGCTCGCAGGGTGGTCCAAGGCGAGGTCCTGTGTTAAAATCCGTCCGTCTACCAGCGGTACTACAATATTCCTTTCGCATAACTCTTCTATACTTCACTGGGTAAAATACACTATTATATCGCTATCTCTTTTTCTTCTTTCCACCACTTTTCTTTCCTTTCTTTCCTTTACCCTTCTTCTTTTTACTCTTAAGCGCTTTCCTTGCTTTGTGCGCTCGCCAAAGCGATTGTATTAACCTAGCAGCACGAATTTTGAGGTTTAGTTCTCTTTCGGCGGCCTCAGCTTTTTCCTTCGCTATCCGCCGAGCTTCCATGATTTCTAGATACTCTTTCTCCAATGTCTTGAACCGCTCCTCAAGCTCACTTAGCTGTCTTTTTTCTTCGGTGTAAATGGCGTCTAAAGCATCGAATTCGTCCTGCAAGAAACCATTTTCTTATAAATCCAACTCGTTCATGTTTGACACAAACATCAGGACTCTCGGGAAAACAAAACTAACTGTTTCTCTCGGGACCATACATAAAGTGTATATTGTAAGAGTTGTAGTATAGAGCGAGTTTCAATCGAGTGTCGTAAAACCAAAAAACCAAAGTAATTACTTTAGCCAATCAAAAAGGACTGAGACAATCCGGTAAATCAATCAAAACTCGAAGTAATTACACGTAGACGACTCAAAGCGCGGGAAAATGTGCACGCGCGAGCCAAGATTGGTTTTGGTTTCACTTCTGATTGGCTAAAAAAGTGCCGCGAGAACTTTGAACCAATCACTGAGTGGCGTAATCATAAACCAAAGCAATTCGCTAATTACTTTCGACACTCAATTGAAAACCGCTCTATTATTCAGTTAGTTGATTGGTTTTAGTCTTAAGTAATTTCAAAGAGGCTCAACGTCAGGTCCACGATGGCGGTGGGCCATCATGGAACCCAGAAATTCTTCTAGTATCTAACCTGAGTACTAAAAATCGTCCATAGTAATGAGGATGTCGCTTTGTCGCTCATTTTCCAGCCCACCTGTCGCCTATATGGCTAGAGACAAATGTCGCTGTTGTTTTTTCGCTGCAATGCAATTGTCGCTGTCGCTGTCGCTTTTTCGCTACAATACAAATGTTCCCTAAACGTGCTTAATTTCTGCGTCCTGTAATTTTGTTTCATTTGTATCGATAATCAAATGGTGACAAGTGAAATTAGGGAATATAAAGGCTCGGGAAATTATTTGATTTTGGACGAAACGCGCGGGGAATTATTCCCTAATTTCACGAGTAGACCATTTGATTAGCTATTAACATCATGGGTGATAAATTAGGTTCATAAGACGCCATTTTGCCACATGTGAAACCATAAATTAACGCTGAAATTTCGGGCGAAAAATAAAGAAAAATTTGACACCGATGTTATTAAAAGAGTAAACGCCTGTAAAAACTTCCTTGTTTTTAATAGAAGATCAACCACTTTAGTTTCTAATGACTCTAATGGCTACACAACCTCCCACGCAGACTCTCTTTGGGATTCATCTCCCCTGGGAGCGTCAATGCGTCAAAATTCTTCTAAAAGGGACGAAGCCTTTTCAAATATTTCTCAGAAACATTAATTTTGTTTCCTCGGTTGTTTATGCATTTGAACTCTGCGATTCAAAATGTGAGTGCTTAGAAAGGGTATGGTGTCGTTTCATCTGCTAGTAAAATTGAAGTCTCCGTGAAAATATATAAATATATATACGAATACAAATATTAAAGTACTGCGAGTGTATTTGAACTGCACGAGAACCATTACAGGTTCCTTCAAGCGCAATGAACACCACTAGATCCATTACATTTAAGCTTGAAATTATCAAACTGTTTTTGGCGATGATCGTCTCTAACAATTGATTTAACGTTTTTGTTTTAGGAACCGATCGTTCGTACGCAGTGTTTCTTCGATTTTAAAAATAAAGCAAACCTTAAATCTTTTCAACCGAAGGACTACAAGAAATGGGGTTATTCAAACGAAACAGTGCGGAAAGAAATGTAAATATGATATCAATCCCAAGCGAACGCCACAAATAGATTTGAACCACACGGGAGCAAAATGCTTCAACAATACGAATTCTACCGTACTCATTCTGTGAAGGGCCGCAAACATCTAAGCTAAAGCATGAAATTTATACTCTCCAGTTTCTCTTTGATAAGAATGTAAGTCAGCCCAATGCACGAAGCCTATCTTCTTGCAGTTTTCTCAGGGTCTAAAGTGCACTTCCAGAATCTGGAAGTCCGTTGTGATTGGTTCTCTCCTACTCACATTCTCGTTCCCAGGGCCGCGATCCTTTTGGCCAGCGCCGCGGATTGAGAGCACTGGCAAACTGGAGGGTTCCAATAGACCTTTTTGCAGATACGGCGGCCATTTTGTTTTCTATTGTTTCAGGGTGTCAGGGTGGCTTAGTGGTTATCTATCGGGCCTCCCACCACTGCGAGCCGGGGTTCAATTCTGGCCTCAGCCAGCATGTGGGCTGAGTTTCAGTCGATCTCAACCTGATTCGAGGGTTTTTCTCCGGGTACTCCGGTTTTCCTCCCTCATCAAAATCGACTCACAGCTAATTAACATCTAGCTGTGGTGCTGTGCTCCGACATCAAACATGAGCTGTATAGCGGCAGCCAGAGGCGCCTTTGTATGCTTTCAGCCCGATGTCGTGAGCCGCGCCCTTCGCAATTCAGTCCTTGACTGCAAGTAAGGGTGATTAGCACTAGCAATATTTATATTTATATATAATAGACCTTTTTGCAGATACGGCGGCCATTTTGTTTTCTATTGTTTCGAAAGACATTATGGGATGCTCAGGGGGCAAATTAATATGTATTTGCCCCCTGGGCATCCAATAATATCTATTTGAAACAATAGAAATCAAAATGGCCGCCGTATCGGTAAAAAGGTATATTCAACAGTCCGCGATTTACGGACTTCCGGTCGTTCTGCACAGTCTCGACTTTTCTCAAAATGGCGGACCAAGCCAAACCGATCTTTTCCGCGTGGCGTTAAATAGTAGAATGGAAATTCTAGATTTAAGAGACAAACCCAGGCTCTCTCTCTTTTCCTCCCAGAGCCTGGGAACGAGGTTGTTAAGCGACATCACATTGAAAGAAAAGAAGTTCGAGCCTTTGATGCTACCTGCGTTAAACGCAATCCGATCGTGGTAATTGTTCCTCGCTGTAGCATCACCGAAGACCAGATTCGGCCGAACGATTATCTATGAGTAGTTAGTTGCCTTCGAGAAGAAAGGGAATTTGTTCAAGAAAAGGGCTTCAAACAAGTATTGCGTCATTATTTCTGAAGAACAAGCTCTGTCTTCTCACTTCAGATTTTACGATTGATAAGTCGTCCGTTCTAAACTTGTCCTTGAGAGTTGTGAACGAACATCACACCGTCGAAACTTGCCAAAACACTCCAACATTGAATTTAGCATTTATTCTGCAAATCCGGCAAAAATCTGAGGCCTCTCTCTGCTTAGCTTTCCTGCCGCTCTTTTTACTGGGCTTCTTTAGAGCGTCGCTCATTAAATTAAAAATAAATACAGTAGTTTTTCTGCGGTTTCCTTTCCGAAAAGTTGATTGAACGCGACATGCACATAAATATTCCCACGCCATGTATTACCGTTGGTTATTTGAGTGTTTATTTACATTAGCAATAAAAAAGGCGGAGTCATCTGTCATATCACTTTCACTAATTAGATTAGCAGATTTGTTGATTCTGAACGCGTCGGCTACAGCAACGGGTGCAGTCCCTTCTCTTTCTCTCCTTTTCCCAAGCCTCCCTTGGTCATTTTATTTGTTTGCGTGACAAAACACGACCGCCTCAGAAAAGCGGGCCACTCGACTGATCTATTAGTCCGGCAGCCAAACGCTTATTTTCTACATAAGCTTGCAAATACTTTTTCGCGTCTGCTCACATGAACTACGCCCGATATGGTCTCTACTATCTGCGTTCAATGGAAAGCTCAGGGCAAGAAGAGCTCAAAGTTCATGAAAGGCGAGCACGTGATGCACCATGTCCCAGGGCTATGGAACGGCATTTGGCGTGACATTTTCATCGAGACAACTTTCATGCGCTATGCTATGGTCATGGTCCCGGTGGGATTATTGAAATCACCTTGAAGCCTGAAAATCTCAAGACATGGGCTCTTGGTCTACACATCTGCAGTCGCGTGGAGCAGGACATTGCTCAGCCTTGTAGGAAAGAAGCAAGACATCACTCAGGAAGCACACAAAGAGGAGATGAAGGCAAGGATCGTGTCGGATGGTGCTGACCGACAAAGCATCCGAGACAAGCTCAAGCTGTGTATTGATCCGTTTGATCCCACATCAAATCCACCAACTATCGTGAACATTGTGAGTAGTTAAATGGCGAATGACACAGTAAATGTTCAAGACGCAGTAGCAAGTGGTACCAAGCAAACGCAAGAATTCGAGAAAGGCTGGCCAGAAGGTTTCCGGAGTACAATTTCAGAGAAAGTCAAGACTGTTTCAGACGGTAGAAGCAAATCAAGGTTGGGTCGCAGAAGGTATACGATACTTCAGTGATTTACAGAAGAGTGATAGGCATCCAAGCAAGTTCAAGGGACATTGATATCAAGAAAGTATTAAGTCATGAGCTAGCTCCTGTGCCGACGTCAATGTTTCATGATTCTGGTGCAATGAGAATCTGAAAAGCAAAATCGGACTTAAAGAAGCGGCTTGCTAAAGAAGCGTCATCGTGATGCAGTACGTCCAATGTTGCAGCAAGTGTGCTGGATGGCTCTGCTGTGCTGTGGGTTGTCCATTGGCCAGCTACAGGTGTCATCGCCGACTCGGTGGAGAATTTCAAGGGTTTCCTATTGAAGAAACTACTTGATTCAGATGTTTACTTGACCTTCGACAGATATCGCGAGTACAGCACCAAGAGTGTAACAAGAGACGCAAGAGCATGTGAGGCAAGCAGGGTGTATCAGCTCACAGAAAACACGCCTCTTCCCTCACAGAAGGCTGTGCTAACCGTTTCGTCTAACGAGAAGCAGTTGATGTCCATCATTTGCAGCAGCGTTATCAACGATGAGCAATTCCATGCTCAACATACTACCAGGAACAAGCTGGTTATCAAAGGCAGCGACGATGTCCCAACCGAGATCCACAAGGGGTTGTCATTACAAGGGAAGATATTGCAACATCTCACGAAGAGGCAGATACCATCATTGCCCAACAAGCTATCATGTGTGCAAAGGAGCATTCTGATGCTACAGTGGTTGCAGACGACACAGATATGTTTATCCTGCTCCTCTTTCATTATTTGAATGAACGCCTTACTTGTCCAATGTTTATGATCTCATCGATTCAGCAAAGATCACTCATCGACATTAAGGTCACTGTGCAAGCCCACCGAAGTATCATACCTGGTTTACCAGCAGCCCATGCGCTATCGGGGTGCGACACTGTACCTACATACTTTATGATTGGCAAAGGAACTGTCTTGAAGAATCTCATTGCTTCTCCCAACTCGTTGTCGCTGTTTGGCTGCCTAGATGCGCCGCTATCTGACGTCGTTGACCAGGCAACAAAGTTTATCGGTGCTTGCTACGGCAACCGAGTAGCCGAGGAGACGATGTCTGATATCAGATACAAGATCTTGACAACGAAGTTTGGAAATACAGCAACTTCAGCCCTTAAGATACAAGCACTGCTGCCTACTACAGAAGCTTTTGTAGAGAACGTGAAGAGGTCCCACCTTTAGACGGGCACTTGGAAAGCAGCACTGTCCCTCGATCCACTTGCTCCTGATCCAGTGGAATATGGATATGTGAGACACAAACCTTCCAAGACGTTGCTTCCAACAACTGTGCCCGACGGTGTTACATTGGCACCAGATGAAATCATGACCCTGATCAAGTGCAACTGTGAAGGCGCCTCAGCATGCAGAAACATGAGGTGCAGCTGCAGCTGCAGCAAATTGCCGTGCACTCTGTTTTGTAAGTGCAATGCTGCAGATGAATGGCTAAACGAACTTACCAAGACGGTAGCTATACCAAGAGAGGTCACCGATTAACTGTTAAGTCTTAAGAGATGCAGACGTCTTCAAGAATAATGTCAGAATCAAGGAATGGTGCTATCAACTGATGACTTAAATTAGAGTACTGTTTTATTTACTTTGGCAAAATGAAAAGATGAAAAGATGTTGCTTTGTCGAAATTAAAAATGGATTATCGCTACCGCAAATTGTTGCTTTTTTTCCCCGTCAGGTTCTGTCGGCAGTTGGTGTTCTGGACCAAGATTGTCGCTACATTTTTTGCAATTTTGGAGCGATGTCGCTTGTCGCCAAAAACCCTTGGAAGGCCTCAGTAATGGAAAATCTTGTTATTACCTGCCGCTCTCCCATGTCTGTGTCATACTTCTGAATCCAGTTCTCAACTTCTGTTTCTATCCTGTACTTACGCTACAAGGGAAAGTGAGAAAAAAGGAAGATATCCTATATAATCTCATTTATTAAAAACTAGATCATTGGATAATGCCGCTAGAGACTTGATTCAGGCCTAGCCATCATGGTATACAAGCTATTACCGTACACCAATCAGTAACTGTGTGCTGGAAGATTTATCCATCATTTGCAAGTGGAATACTATCATTATTCCACTTGCGCTTGTTGGAACGAGATGATTATAGCCAACTCCGAGCCACACACTTTGTTGGCTACCTCTCAGTGAGGGAATACATGTAGGTTGGATAAATCTGAACCCACCAGGTCTATCCCTGAT
>NC_090877.1:9894370-9899370 GCF_036669935.1 Montipora foliosa | reverse complement strand
AGGCCACCGCGCCTCCCACTACTATATTTTGATGTATGTGACTGAGAACATGCGTGAAGTGGTTCACATATAGTTATACGTATGTGATGTAATAAATGGCTGACAATAGGTCTCTTATGATTGGTTATTGTGAAAACACCCACTAAAAGCCCCCCCCCCCCCCTCCCCCTGTGAGGTGCTTCTAAAAATAGAAACATACGGGAGAGGGTTGACTCAGAGGGTTAATATGGAAGATGGAGGCCCTGGGTGGGGATGCTGATTTCACTGATTATCTAAGGCCAGACGATTTTACTTGTCAATGGGGGTCCCCTTGGGAATGCAACGGTTTAATCCCGCTAAGTGACAAGTCATAATATTGAAAATGATGTTGAGGTTTGAACGATAAAGTGGAAAAGGGGGAATGGCAATATCACTTACAAGTGGACTGATTTTTAATGCCAAAATAGTATGGTTTCGTCTTTAGCAAAAAAACAGTCGAACAAAATCCGTTTAAATTAACAGGACAATAAAATGACAGATGCAACTCATTCAACCGTTTTACATAACAAGTTGAAATAATGTTTGAACAGAACATTTTTATCAAAGCCTACTGTTTACCATAAATGAGGGTCAGCAAAACGATTTCCCTTCGAGTTCTTCTCTAGCTTGGTTGTTAGAAATCGCATTGGTGAACCATCTGTGAATTCCTATTATTTTTCTCCTTTGTGGTTTGCAGTTTTCCTTTTGTTAGCTTCGGGTGCTCAGTTTTCAGGCAACATAAAAATAGATTTTTAGATTATGCGCCAATTTTTTTAAAGTGAAGAGTTTATTTAGTAATGATGACTCCCACCTAAAAAGATCTTTCAATCTTATGTCCTTCCAGGACAAGTTCTGATGCTCTTCCACTATGTTCAGTAGCCTCCCAAGCAGATGACGTTCTTAGGGCCTCATCTTGACTTCCTCCCTCACAAACATCTGCTAAAATGAAAAACCACTTCCGTTCAACAGCTGTTTGCCCACTATTTAAATAAACCAATCCATACTGACTAATAATAATTGTGTTTTGCATAGCCCATCACATGCTGCGAAAAAATGCCATACAAACACAAGTTTACCCAAAACTGGAAAATGGCCTCTGATTGGTCCATAATCCACTTGTAAACCAAAGTGGTTTTTTGTTTCAGCAGACGTTAGTGGGAGAGAAAGCCCTCTGCGTGGGAGGCTACTATGTACAGATGACAAAATTTAATGTTAACTTCAGCATTTAGTCAGTTATCTACTGCAGTTCTGGACAATTTTGTTGGCAGATTTCTCCTTTGTTCCAGAGGTTATGCTTGAAAGTCCCATATAACGTAACATATCAGTCCAAAGTAAATCATGACATTCTCTATGTCCTACAAAAAGACATGCAGTTTTTGTGAAAAATTATTCAGGACTATTTTGTTCTCCATGAGTGGAGTAAACCGAAAAACACTATCCACTCTCTTCCTTTACAACAGTCTGTCCCTTCCGCTTCTCCTTTTCCAGAAATCTCTTGAATGATTCATGTTCTTTCATTTCTTCCTCATCAAAATCTTCTCCACTTTTGCCCTCTTCGTCATCATCGCTGTCCAAATCTTCACCAAGTGAGATGTGGAAGCGAGTCGCAGGTATAGACTCAAAGGCTAGGGAATTGGTGTGTTTTGTTTCCATGGAAACAGGTGTTCCAGCCCCTAGATCTTGCTTCAGTTTTTTTAGTTGATCTTTTTTGTCTTTCTCTGCTTTGTCTTCCTTTTCTTTCTTCAGTCTTTCATACTCTATGTTAAGGGAAGACAGTTTTAAAACAGATTATTATGTGAGCCAAAATATTAATTACTTTCAATTTTTCATTCCAGATTCAGGTCGAATTCCGAGGTGTAAGGCAATGATCAGTGCTCGAAATAAAATAAAATAAATTCCAGGTTGTCCCTGTTTCAAAACCCCCTATGATTAACTGCACTCTGTGTTAAGACGCAATCTCATGGCTATGGAGCTTGAGTATCCCATAGTTCTTAGTATGTGCCTGTTGTTTTTTTGTGGAAGTCTGGGTTTAAATTCTCCATTGCCTACATGTTTGTGATTTTCCTATCTGGCAATGTTTTGTAAAAGTCACAGATATTCAAAACACAGGAAAATGCTATGTTGCAGCAAATTAACTTTTGTTATTATTAACTTCACACTACTATCGGACATTGACAATAAAATTTAAGCAACATGTAAGTCGGGGGCTGCTTGTGATTAATTTGTTTTCTATTTTTGGTTGGGTTGTCTGTTGTTTTTTTTTTTTTCCTGGGGCAACCAGGCTTTAAATTCTACCAAAAACTGGTCACCCGGTAAACTTTCTGGTCGTCTGGGATGACTGCACGACCGCTACTTTTGAGCACTGCTGCTCAAAGTTAGTCCACGTTTATTTACGTTATACATGTACGTACACGGGCAGTCTTGTCATGCGGGTTGAGCTGATTCTCTACTCTGCTCCAAGAAGTTTTTCCCAAGATACTTCAGATTTTTGAGTTATCATCATCATCATTGCCCCCTTATTTGATAATCTTGCAAGGCATGGAAATGTAAATTATTATTTTCAATTGCATTGGGAATGAATGACAAACAGTAATGGCATTCAAATCACAACTGTCCTCATACCTGGTTTATAGTGAGTTTCAAACTCAACTACAGCTTTGTCCACAGCCTTCATAAACTCATCAAATCCAGCCCCTGTCATTGAGGACACACCCACTGTCCGTAGATTTTGGTAAAATTCATCTAGCACCAGACTCATGGATCTCGTTAAACTTGACATGTATGATGTGTCCTGAGACAATGCTTCCTCAAAAACTTCAAAATCCTGCATCCACTCAACAGCAAAACTATGGTCGACAATATCTGTCTGAAAAACGTGAGAGGTAAAATAAGCTGAGAAAACATTTGGGAGAAAAAAATTTGGACACAGTGACACTCAAAATTCTGTATCAGTTAATTTGTACATGTACAACAGATTCTCCACTTCAGGCACTTTCAAATTTTTCCAATAACTTCAAACTGCTTTGTTGGTCTTTGAAAACTCACTCAGCCTTACGTGTATGTATTCCAAATTGCACTCAAAATCATGCGATTACCTGCAATAATGACAATTAGGGTAAAATCTGTACTGTATTGATTTATAGGGGTCTACCTGTAAGCTTCTAATAATGGGTTCCTTTTGGCTGTTACCCTGATGAATAATAAATTGCCACTGAGGTTACAAGGTAGCCATTCTAATCATGTTCACTTCCTCATTCATGAGTAAAAAAATATCCAGCAGAGTAAAATCTTTAATTGGCACTCCTTAGAGGAAAAGAGTGAAAGAGGGCATACGGTTTTTAGAGTGGACATTTATGAATGATGTTATAACCTTTTTGCCCCCTAGGTGTGACCCTTTGACAAGCAAAATAATCTGGCATTAGACACAGTACAACTGTATAAGTGGGACAATTGGGAGGCGAAGGCTTACAGTCAAGCTATGTCACACATGACCAGTTATTTTGAAATTTGAACCAAGCATTCAAATCTGCGTTCTAGTTTTGAACTTTTCTCTCAAGAGTCTAAATTCCCATGAATATTCCCTTGATATATCAAAAATAGTTACAGTACCAGTAGTGATAAACTTTTGTTTTATTATAAAATAAATGGTGTTCGAAAAGTGAAAGCTATTTGAAGCATTTCATGAATTATTATTGTTCACTTATTGTGTATTTTTCATTGCAACTTTATTTCAGAAAAATCTTTAAGATTCCATTCAAGTCTCGGAAGCTTGAAAGAGGAATTTGAATGTTCATTTCAGTCTTGTGGGTAATGGTCATGCGTGACATAACTTGAATGTGATAACAGTGGTAGTTACTTCACCTTATTGAGCACAACAATGAAAGGCAACTTTGTCTTGTACAGAATACTGCAAGCATACAGCATGTTTGACATGAATGTCACTGGACTTGTACTCCTCGCTGTGTCAACAATGTACACTACAATTGTTGCAAATGAAGATGCCAGAGCTTCAGTGATGATAGCACCTGATGCAGACCATGTAAATACCTCAATCTGACCTGGTGTGTCAAAAATTGCATACCTGAAGTTGATAAATGCATAAAAGTGAGCATTTTTCTTGGATAAACAATGCTGTTGAATTACAGTTTGTAAAAAGAAAAGGATCATTTTTTTTTAAAGAAAGATGCATTTAACACACTTACCTATCTGATATACTATTAATTTTGCTTTTATCCATCTTTTTACTTTACATGTATATAAAATGCCTTTTGCCTGAATGGTAAAAAGTTAACTTCGCCTCACCTGCCTTCAAGCCATAAGCTCAACATAATATCGAGTCAAAACGAACTTCGATGGTAATAATTATGATATCTATTTATTTTATATACAATTTTGAGAAAAATATGTAATTTACTACACTAAAATCAACATAAAATCAAGAGTCTGTTGTCTTTTCTGATCACAAAAGTAGTCTGAGTAATAAATCTATTGTTACTCTATCAGGTGTCTTATTTGAATAGGGGCCTGAGTGAACAAGTGTCTTATAAATGTTGCAATATCTGTGTTTTTTGCATTTCGTTTAATGCAATATACACTGTAATGATGATGGGGAAAGGTTGGTGTGCTCTTTTTTCATCTCAGGCATAGGCAGTTGTGCTTCTGAAGCAATGCTACTGTACAGATTATAAATGCCTAAGGTCTCATGGGAAGCTATGCCTTTAATGTACTCACTTGAAATCAGTTGAACGCTTCTTGTCCAAAAAGTTCATAACTTGATCAAATCGTGTAGCAAATAGGTTGAGGGATGTCACGATTCCCCCATTGGGACCCAATTTATACTGTTTCATAACTTCTTTGTAGTTCACAGAATCTCTGATGTCAATATTTGCAGGGTAGGGTACCTCTTTGACAGCAGGGTCAAGGTTGACAACATAAGGGGTCTCTTTCTTGGCATACAAGTGTGCTGTGAGTCTCTGAAAAAT
>NC_090877.1:9884370-9889370 GCF_036669935.1 Montipora foliosa | reverse complement strand
TGGAAAAGATGTGAAAGTAAAAGAGTTATTACATTCTTATGATGCTGTTGTTTTGGTAAGTTGAGGATCAGCACTGTGTTGTTTGAAGGATTTCTGATTAGTGCTAATCCAAGCTGGATACTCTGAGAATCTCTATACTTCTTACTAAAAGAGTTTGACTCTGTTAGTCAGAGGTATATACTGCGCTGTATGGTACTGTAGTCCATGTTATAGTCAGTAAGTTATAGTGCAGTTCTATTTCATTCAGTTGGGCCCTAAATTAAAGAGAAAAAGACAAAGAGCCATCACTTACAGTACAACTTGATCTAGCCCAACAAAAGAAGGTTTGGTAAGGTATTCATTATATCTTTGATTGGTGGAGTTTTATTGATTTGGTGGAAGTGATTAATATAGGTCAAAATTACAACAAACATGGAATGTAAACTTGACTATACTATTATTATTGGTTTCAACCAATAATAATTAACACCACTCTGGCTTTGGACAACTTAACTAGCAACCTTATTACACATTTAAAATACCATAACTTAATAAAAATTAAAAAAAATTGTTTATGCAGTGTTATGGAGCAGAGGATGACAGAACATTTGGAATTCCTGGTGAGGTAACAATTTTAAAAAAAAAGCTTTCACTGTTTCTCTCTTTATTGATTCAGGATGACAGTTTGACCCATAGCAGCTATTTGGGGCTTAGTCAATCGTAGCAACATATCAAAGAGTTTGTCATTCAACTCATCTGTTATTTGGTTGCTTAGTTGCTTGCTGGGAAAGTCAGCCAGTCAGTCAATCAATCATTGAGTCTGTCAGACAATTAAGCTGTGAGTCAATAGGTTTGTCATTTGGTCGTTGGGTCAGTAGATTGGTCGGTCCGTCCTTTTACCATCGTTTTCATCTAAGTGTGGACATATGACGGAATAAATGTTCTTTAAAGTTTGAGTTTGGCAGCTGTTAAGCAAACATTTTAGACTTTTGCGCACAATAGTTTGAAAGAATTTGAAGCATACTTTATCAGATTAGAGTCAATTTCTTAGAAAAAGTCGTCAATGTCCAGTCTTGCTGCCATTCTAGGAAAACTTGCATGAACATCTCTCAAACTTGAAGACAAAACTTGTCACGTTTGTAGCCAATTAAAGCGTGTTTTCCCATCTCATGTCCAAGCTTAGATGAAAATGACGGTAGTTGGTCAGTTATTCAAAGAACAAAGCTCAATCAATTCGAAATCATCCAGGCCAAATCCAGAATATATTTGTCTAAATTTACTCACAAACAATGATGAATAATTATTAATTTTTCTTGTTTAAATTACAGAATCTAGAAGGAGTCTATTCAGCAAGAGCATTTGTGGAGTGGTACAATGGACTGCCCATGAATTCTCATGTATGTTGCTGCAAAATTCTTTAGTATGCTTGAATCAAACTTCATTCCCTTAGGACTGAGCCTACCAGACCTGTAGACTTCCTCTGTTTGTGTTGTTTCTAGCTTGAGCCAGATTTGAGCTCCGAGACAGCTGTGATACTGGGACAGGGGAATGTTGCTCTTGATGTTGCTAGGATACTTCTCAGCCCAGTTGAACTTTTGGAGGTACTTTAACAGTGGTTTCAGTTATAATTATTGACAGCTGATGAAAAGGGTCGGCTACTTCGCTCAGAGTAGTTGATTATTTTTTCCCTAAATTGAAGTAAGTAAAGACAGATTCTTTCAAACTTGAGATTAAAATTCATTTTGACAATGGCAACACTTTGTTACCTACTTAAACCAGCCGCCAAGTTCAAATTTTATTGAAACTACTGGAGGTACATGTATGGTGGTCATGATAAGTTAGTTAATAATGGAGGTATGTTGATAAAAATATATGTATATGTTATCTGTATAGTGAAAACCTATGAGGCCACAGGCCGAGGGAATATGCCCCTCGTGCAGCATTTTAAAGACTGAGGTGACAATTTTTCGCTGTACAGACCGACCCTTTATAGCTGGTACATAACTCCTCCTCTCTGAAATCACTTTTTCCATTGTTGACTCACACCGCACTTCATAGTGAAATTATGCAGTAAGCGACTTACAAACTGAATATTTCAAAGAGAAATATTTGTATTGGAATTCTATTTCCATGCGTCTTATCTGATAAAAATCTGTTTTGAAACAATAATTTATTACTTGTGTATGTAAACAGATTTGGTGTCAAAAAATGGAAAATTAAGGTCGTCACACAAGCTCACACAACCAGGGCTAGGATTCTACCCGGGTTGGCAGAATTCCGCCCGCTCATGCATTGAGAAAAAAACTATTAATTTTCTGACAAAGAATTTAAATGTGGCAAATAAACAGGGTTTACTTCTGTAGGTCAGGGAGCAGTTTCCAAATAATTAACATTTTCCGGAAGGTGATGACTTGATGTTTTTGACTTAACAGACAACAAAATTAATGTTTTTTATGTAAGTTCCCTCTGTGATTAAGACGTGATCAGTTGCATTTGGCTCTGTACGGTCTACAATGTAGGTATCTGTGCTATTATAATTTTTAAATTAGCATAATAAAACTTTATGGTGTCAGGTGATACCGAGTTGTCTTTGTTTTTGCAGAAAACAGATATCTGCAAACATGCTCTGGAGAAATTAAGAAAGAGTTGTGTGAAGACAGTTTACGTTGTGGGTAGAAGAGGCCCCTTACAGGTATATAACATGATAAGCCTTTATTTGTGAACAAGAAATGCGAAGGAAAATTATACTTGTAAGCAATGTCTGCTAAATTACTGGTTTGTTTTTGTGTCTGAGGAACTGAATGATTGAATGATACAGTTTACTTTTGTTGTCTAGGTGGCATTTACAATCAAGGAGTTGCGAGAAATGACTAAGCTCTCAGGTTGCAAGGCTGTGTTTGACCCTGAAGATTTCAGAATAATACAAGGAAAGATTTCCAGTATGTCCATGTATCTTAAAATAATGTTGATATAGTGCGAGTGCATTTCAAGTGAAACTTTTTCCAAAGTTCTTTGATTTTTTCTAAATGTACCGGTACCTTAAATATCATGATGAGCACCAAAGAAAGGCATTTTCCTGGAATGTTTTAGAAACAAACTTACCCCCACAGCATCCATAGACTTGATGGACAGAATTTAAAGATGTGTCAAAATGGTGATGATAATAATAATTTTCATTTGACAAACTTAATTTATGGATTTTACTATGGATTTTAAAGGTATTCCTCGGCCTCGAAAAAGACTGACAGAGCTGATGTGTAAGACGGCATTGTGAGTACAGCTCTCATTTACTTGTATAATAATAATAGGTGACAGGCTGACTTGAGAATTAGCCATAGCTTTGAAGTTACCTTACAGGTCCTCATAATATTCTATGTCATTTTGGTTTGGAGACAAGCCAGAAGCTTTATTCAATGAGTTTGAGATGACAAAAGTCAATAAGTCAATCAAGTTGAAAATACTATGTCAATAGAAATTATTATTATTGACATTATATCACATAGTATTTTCAATGTACCCTCCTGTGCCTCCCCTTGTCAGACCCTGTGTGGTACCTTCAGACTAGTGCTTATAGATTACTGTACTGGTAAAAGTGTACTTTCTAGTTTTTATTCCATTTTTTTTTCTCTGTTTTAAGAGACAAGAATGATTCACAGAAGACTGCAAAGAAAGAATGGAGGCTAAAATTTCAAAGGAGTCCCGTGGAGCTTTTGTGTTCGGAAGATGGGAAGAGCGTATCCGGGGTCAGATTTGAAGTCAATGAATTAGTGGAGGTAAAATAAAAACAGTGTGGTTCCAGTGTTAGCAGGGCTGGCAAGTAGGAGAGAAAATAAAAACTGTAGGCAGGGAAATCAGAGACTTTGAATGCCTTCCAATTGTCAGAACTGACTGGCCAGATAGGGCCTTTGGAAGGACTAACTCTACAATGCCTTCAAATTAACACACTTTGAGGATGATATAGACTCCTCCAGAAGAATGGGTGGGATTATATTGCAAGTGTTCCTTCAAATTGTTGCATTTTCATTGGAAACTGACAGGTCTAGCTGGCCAGTTCTGACAAAAGGAAAGCGCCCTCAATAGCAATTCTATTGTTTGTCACTCTCAAGGGTGGTGCAAAATACCATCTACAGTGTAGGTTGGAAAAAAAACTTGGCCCACACCCTCTAATGACAGCTCCAAACATGGATTTAAATCAAAGTGAGAATTTGAATAAAGCTCTTTATTGTCAAAGTTCTTGGGAAATTAAGATAAAAACTGGAACATCTCTCCTTTTGTTTCTCTGCAGCACAGTGATGGATCCATTGAAGCCAAAGGCACAGGAGTTTACGAGGATTTACCCAGTGGTTTGGTGAGTATCTAAGTATTGAAACCCAACCTTACGAACACCATATCTGTACTACCTTTGCTTTTGCTTCCTACATCTGCCCAACATCCGTTCAACTTTGTTGAATGCATGTTGAAGCAAAAGTTGAAACCGTTTAAATGGGCTTTACAGTAGAATAGCATTTGTGGGAATTAAACGGCAAACGCCAGACTAAAATTTGCATTTCGTTAAAAACGGAAGAAACTTGTTTGATATACTCTCACTTATTGACTGTTAGCTGCAGGTATCACTTTTCTTAAGACAGAGAAGAGCCAGAATAAGAGAATTTTTATTTCCCAGTATTATAATATTTTAGCGACTCACTCCAAGTCGTTTGGCATGGAAAGCGTGACTTTATGATCATTCTAGGATTAACATTGTTATGAACGGTGTGGATGTTTGGAAAAAAAATTTGAAAATTTATCTTCGGGTGCACTCATCTCTACACAACCTCAAATTTGGTCATTTCACATCGTTGTCTGGGTACCCTGCGAGCAGTTAGTTTTTCCTACGCTTCCCGAGAGAGAACTCACTGCTAGCAACCGTTAGTTTCTTTTGCTTAAGAAGTGAAAACGGCGACGGTAACGAGAATGTCGTCTCAAAATATAAATTCGCGTTATTTTAATCGCTTATTGACTATTTCAATCTTTTTAACATG
>NC_090877.1:9876870-9879370 GCF_036669935.1 Montipora foliosa | reverse complement strand
AACAACAACACAGAGCGAGACACGATTGGTTTTGAGTTTTGCCCGGCTCTGATTGACCGAGAAGAATGTGACAGGAGGTTTGGTCAAACTGGTCTCGTATTTGTGTTTTTCAAGTACGTGCTGTGCAATACAGACAAATTTCCGTCGTGACGTGATATCGTGGACTAGCTCAGCTGCTTTGCTGTACCTTCAAGGTGAGCAGTGTCGCCATTCTTTTTTTTCTTTTTTTTTTTTTTCGTAGGTGTTAGACCGGTTTTCTTCGATCAGTGGAATAAAATTGACCAAGTTGAAATGGAAAAAGGAAAAGAACTCGGAAAACCCCGAGAAAAAATCACCAGTGTACAAGAAATGATGAACATCGCTTATGAGGAGTGCACAAGATAGCACTGGCATAACTTGCCAACCAACAGCGTTTTTTCATTTGGAAAAAAAAAACTTTTCACTATAAATTAAGGGAGCTTTTATGCCACCTAGCCCCGCTTGGTGTAATCGAGTCTTTCTACCAGTTACAGTGAGCTGATTTGAAGCTTTTTGAGTAACTACAATTACAACAAGGCAGCCAGATGGAGTCTGTAATTAATGGCTCCTGTCTTGAAATCCTTCTGGGTTCACACTAGCCTTTCTCTCCCCCGAAAAATAGAGAAATTACGCCGGATCGAAAATACGCCTGCGTTTGCAGGCTAGGCGAAGTTTGATGTTGACAGGAAATAAACGCTCGCTGCCAGAGTTTTTCTTATTTCATTCACTCCTTTTCTCGGCTTTCGAAGTTATATCCCCGCCAAGAGTATGGGAACGAGAAGACATCACGGTGTGTCAAATTAATCGAAATGTGATTCATCTTGATTATTTTAAGTTTTAGTTTTGCGATACGTGTCCACTTTACTGACCTTTTACCATGAAATATTTCAAAGATATGGCTCCAGGGCAGGCTATCGCTGGTTTGCATGATTTTCTATCGTTATCTGAGGTAACAGCAGATTGACTCTGTAGAAAAAGTGTTTTTCGAACCTATTATTGGTGTCCTTTTGAATCCCTCCCGATAACATTGTTGCGTCCTCGGAACTGTTTACCTGATTTTAAGATTGCTCTCACAGTTGGTAGACACCTCCTCATTGAAGGAATGGGCGAAATACTAGAAAGGAGCCAGAATTACGCCTTTCTCACTCAACAATACTCCGGCTCCGCTCCGAGCAACTGAACCCTTTTATTACTCAGCTGTCAAATTACTCCGCCTCAGCCGCGAAAGTAGGTGTCTTTAGCCTTGATACATATTTGAAAATGGGCTTTTTCGTGGGTGATATACAAACTGTATATAGATATATATTTAAATCATTGGTAGAACTTAGCAACAATAGCATTAAATTTATATACCGTTTTTGTATATAAATAGTCGTTGCATGGAAAATTGATATTGTTTTTCATTTGATATCGTTTGTAGCTGTAACGGTGATCCAGGAGCTTGTCAAAAAATTTCGACTCTGTTATATGCAACTTAAGTTGCGGTTTCTAAGTTATGTGATGAATCTCGCTACTCGTTATCTGGTGTGCAGATAACAATTTGACGTCTTGTTGATTTGAGGTTTCACGAAAAGTAAGTAGAAACCGTTTTCTGTGAACTGAATGCGTCGCGAGCTATCGTCGAAAAAACAACTGGGATTTAAAACGCAGGCGTTGTCTGCGACAAATATGCAGGTAAAATCTTTTGTTTTGTTGAATTCAGATATATACTGCTGTTACCACAGACAGTAAATTTAGGTAAGTGATAGCTGGTGAGGGATACATTTGATGTTTTCGATCGCCATGACTTTTTAGCTCCTTGCTCATGGGAAGCGAAGCATTTTATTTGCGGCAATAGTCGTTATTTTGATGTAGCACCGCAGTGAAAATAGCCTTTTTGGAGCCACCAGACAGTCATAGTACGAAATTGTCGTTTCCTTAAAAGTCAGACCTTTAAAAATGTTTTTTTTTTTAATTGTGGTAAATTAAATATAGGATGCCGACCTTGCACGCTATTCCATTATTCTATGGTGTTTTCAAAGAGGAAATGTGCCATAGAATAGAGTTTTTAGCCGGGAAAAATGTGCCGTATACATGCAAGTGTATACATTGCAAACCAAACGAGATTATGTTTTTGCTTATCCTCAAATATAAAAAGAGTTCAAGTTAGTATTTATGCCACGTTTGCATTTGAATTCACTTTGACCACTTTCATGTTATCACCGTAAAATTCGCGATTAACCAAGACATTTCAAACGTGAATTTTCTCTTTTCGTACCCGCTCCATAGTTTAATAGTAGAACCCTCGTACACTTAGTTGCTTTTTTTGTTACGAAATGAGAGTGGATGTTTTAATCTCTATCACAATCATACGTTTCTTCCGTTGTAGGCGTATCATTACAAAGCTTTCCATTAAAATCACCGATATTTAATATACAAGAATCAACCCTTGGGGTAAATTTTCCGAGTCAGATTTAGTTTCAAAACAATGAATATATCTTTC
>NC_090877.1:9864370-9869370 GCF_036669935.1 Montipora foliosa | reverse complement strand
GGTCATCTATCATAACTCGAAGGAGTTTTAGGTTTTCCTTGAAATAATGTTATTGCTTATGTCAACTGATTTAACAGTTGTGTTGGACTTATTATTTATTGATCATGGCCTGATATTTCCTTGTATTGAATTCAAAAAAATTGTCATCATACCGCTTACAAGTTTTCCATCACTATTGATGTTACTCATAACCTTTTCTGCCAGTTCTGCGTTACCTTATCCATGCAACACACGGAAGATGTTAGGCCCTGAAGCTTATTATTATAACTCCCGAAGGTATAAAACGCATTGCGTACAACATCACTTTCGTCTTATACTGAAACTGAATTAGTGGCTATAAATGTCAATCTTAATGTTGATTAAAATGCTTGCCAATTTAACGAAACCGTCTACTGGAGCTTTGCCGCCAACCAGTCGGCCAGAAACCAGGATTAAGTAAGCTATATTTGTCCAATGTGGGAAGAGGAAAAGTATCAGTGTTTACTCTACAACTCAATTATTCTCTTTTCGGTACCATTATCATATAGATGCTAACCGCCGTAGAGAATATTACTTCTGTTGAATTAAATTGAAGGACGGCAACATCTCGAGGAAATTTGTATAAAGGTAAGGGTCATTTTTTTTTCTGTTCCAGTTTTTCTTCTTATCTCCTCTAGAGATTTCCTTCAGTCTTCATTGTTTGACAAATGAACGTTTGATCGTTTTGCAATTGGTTTAGGCTTGAGTCCGGTGCCTTGACGGTGTCGTTGCGTTCTTTGATCACAATCCGCTTGCCACAAAATTATAACAATAACTTTTTAAGAAAATTAAAACAGGGTATTATCCAAAACATCGGTGTGAATTGTGTCGCGGTGAGTTGAAGTCCTGCTTCATGGTATTACAAGTGCAATTTTTTTTATATACAACTGGATTTCAAGGCATGGCAACATTTACGTCGCAGTTGACTCGATTCATGATTCTTGTTCAAAAGGAAGGCTTAAAATTAGCCGTTTGATGACAGCGTTACGTGTTTTTCAGAAACTAATTTTTGAAATTTTAGAACAACGTGCACTGTTCAATATTTAGGTAGTTTGCTAATGTCAATACTTAAATCAGTGATCTAATGATCTCTTTTTTTGCGAACTGGAAACTGGAACGAAACTCACGAAATTCTCGAAACACAGTTTAAGCTGTACAAAGCCCGAACGAAATTGTGTAATGCAGGGTGTTTTCAGTAGTTGTTAATGTTAAGTCGTTTTTTAGTTGGCCTCTCGTCGATTAAAAGCTGCTCTCCCGTGAAATAATACAAACTGGTTGCTTAATTTTCGCATGTGGCCAAAGTGCCACCAACTGGTATACGAATAGTATATAGTATAGTACATAGTAACTACCCATGGTGTTTGTACATATACATAGACAGATAGATAGATCAGAAAAAAGAAAATCTCTCCGAAGGATAAATGAGATTACTTATCAAAACTTATCAATATTTATAGGACGTTTGTAAATAGGTATGAAACCACGCTTAAAGCTGAAAACACTGCAACAATGAAGCGCAAAACTCTTCGAGCAAAAATTTTGCATGTGGCTCAAAACTAGGGGCATAAAGTTGACGAATTTAATTTTAAACTTGTGCGTTGTCTTAGCTCATTTTCTTTAAAGTGAATTCTAGGATAACATGATCCTTAACGAATTAATGAGTAGGTTTCCGTGACGTTTGCGAAACAACCTTTTCGTCGAATCTGAATATAAATGGCCGGTGAATTTGAGATATGTTACGCATCGTCGTGTCGTGGCTAAAGAATTTTCCTCGGTATCACCTAGTCATTCAAAGCTGATGCTTGCCTAAATGAAGTTATGAAGTAAAATCACTGGATACAGGCATTTTTCGATGCATTAAACTCGAAAAGTGGCGGCTTCATAACTTGGACAACTTGATTTTTCGAATAACTGATTCCAGAGAGATTGACAGAATGCAAAGAGATAATCTGGAAGATCAACTTGTTTTGAATGACACTATGGCTTTCAACGAATGAAAAGATATATAAAATGAATCATATATTGAACTGCAGATATGAAATCAATTGAAGCTAATAGTATGATCCTCGCAGTTATGAACGTAATTTTAGCAATTGTGTAGAGAAACCTGAAAAATTCAGCCCCAATTGTTCGCTAGATAGTGATTTATCCCGTGGATAGCATTATCCACCTTTTGAACAACCGAGGCCAGGACTTCATCCCCGCTGAAGTCCTGAATTTTTCAGGCTTCTCTACGCAATTGCTAAAGTTGCGTTCATAACTGCGAGGATTATAGCTTCACTTGACTGTGGCTTTCCAAACTACTTTCAGTTCATTTAATCATCACGCGCACACCGTGGCGTCAATGACGCGCGTCGTACCTTTTTAAAAGAGTCCGTTCCCTTTAACGCTGAAATCAAGAGAGGCTTTTCGTTCGACTGAAAATCACAGTTAAAAGGTTAAAAAAAATTTATGTGGGCGTATGGAACAAAATCCTGATTTCACGTCTTTGGCCCGTTCACACCTTTCCGGAAATTTTTGCATCTGTTTCCTAATACCGCTTGCGTCCTGACGTATCCATCGAATTCGGTATCCGTGTCCAGAAATTTTCGAATACGCTGAGGTAACCCAATCGGATCCAGTCTTTCCCGGGTGAGAAATATCAAAAGACTCTCACGTTCAATTCGTTAAAGTGCACCTAAACCCAAAATATTTTTTTCGTTAAAATGAATCTTTGCACCTGTTCGAAACGCAATGCGGCCATTTTTTCCTTTTTCTAACAAATCCTGCCATTTTATAGGCTTCGAAAGTTGCGAAAATCCAAGCATCTTTTGTTCACGACCGAGTCAGAAGGGGAGTGGGTCTATTCCTGATTTGACGTCACAAACTGATTTACATTGAATTAACTCTTTTTAAAAATTCATGCAAAGTAGATTGTGACGTCAAATCAGGAATAGACCCACTCCCCTTCTGACTCGGTCGTGAACAAAAGATGCTTGGTTTTTCGCAACTTTCGAAGCCTATAAAATGACAGGATTTGTTAGAAAAATGAAAAAATGGCGGCAGTGCGTTTCGAACAGATGCAAAGATTCATATTAGCGAAAAAAATATTTTGGGGTTAGGTGCACTTTAACAAAACAGAGAAAATGGCACCAACATGCAATTTTGCGTATGTTCTACAAACAAAATGTTTTTCAAAAGCAATGGGCTCTTGAGTATTTCCAAATACAGTGGACAGTAAAAACGATTCGAAAACGGTTGGAATAAACAACGTGTGGAGATTGATATTTTGGAATCCGAAAAAAAAAATTCCGGATGCGTGTGGACATGTAGCACAATTAATGATATTATTGTCTTGTGGCATTGTCAATATCGTTGCCATCGTACTTCCATAAATTCCCTTCAATCAATAGGTGATGTTTCTGATTCTTTCACACGAGAATAAATAATATTTAAGATCTAATCTCGTACCCAGATCTCACTCTGTCACTGGAAATGTGACCGTGGGAGATCTGGGTACGAGATTATTTAAGATCTAAAAACGATCGCTGAAACTTGGCGTACTAAATGTTCGCTCCTAATCAATCATTCGCTCCTGACCAATAGAACAGAATTTCCTGGTTTTTCCGCTACCTGGCGAGGTATACCAAAAATTTGGAAATTTCATTGCGAATAGTTTCCTTTTCCATCCAATTTGCATAATTTTTCAAAATTACCCATAATACTATTCGGATTTCATGCCTTTCGCTTAAATAGTCAAGGGTTTTCTCAAAGACAACCAGCTTAGCTGTAATGAATTAGCGAAGGATCACTTCAAACGTTCTCACCTGATTTTGACGCTCCGTATATGAGATGATTTCGTGGATGAAAACATTTGTATCTGAAGAGGATAGGCGAAGGAATGCATGTCTCGAAAGCCGAATATTTCAGGGGCTGAAAATCCTTCTGTATGTTCTTCTGCAAGATGGTTTATAGCGTGAAAGTTTGCAATTTTAATTCGGCTTTTCTTTTCTTCAAAACATTTGGAAAGACCAGCCACTCCGAATATAGACCTATCGAACGTTCACTTTCACTATTGGTCGTTTGCTCTCGAAACTTCTTTGTGGCTTTCATTGTTATTACAAGCGATAATAAGACCCTTTGTAATGTTAAACTATCATCTGTAAAAGATAACGTGTAACGGTCTTAGTCAATAATGACGCGCAACTTGTAACTTGTAGTTTTGTGGGACCAAACTTAATTAAGTTTCAACCTTTTTGTGAAGGCTTTCAGCGCAGTGCCGACGTGACGAGGAAATTCTAAACTACCAGCTGCTCTCGAAGTTGTTTTGCTTTTACGACGGAAATTAAAAGGTTAAAGTCACATTTTGAAAAGCGTAATGAGTTTTTTGGCGGCTGATCTGTAAAACTCTTTGTCAAGACTGTTAACTTTTGAAATTTTGGTAAATTTCCGACAGTTATTTTTCGGTGTCTCTGCACAAAGCTTAAACAGATGCACCACGTAGTAATGAAGATCTCCGAGTCGATAGGAGTGGAATTACCTTCCTGGAACACCTTCTAAAATAGAGCCTAAGGTGGTAATCAATAGAAGAGATAATTTAAATACTGAATAATTTAATACTTACCTAACAGTGACGATATGATAGGGAAAGGTTGCTTCTTTTACTCACAAAAAACCCAACATTTTACCATTTAAACGATCTGAGGATATTGAATTTAAAGTGCGGTTTGGTGCTATTTGCGTTAGAATCTCACCAGGAGCGTTAAATTGACTACGGAATCGGAAATTGATTGATTCTTGTAGCAATAAACATCAAGTCCAATTGGCTTCAAATTGTTTTGTTTACTGTTATAGATTGGCTGTCAATGGAAATAAGATGAGCTCTAAATCATCACATAGGAAAATTCACGGAGATCATTAGATCTTCGGTTGTACTTAAAACAGAACCTATTCGATCTTAAGAAAAGGAGGAACGGTTGCCACCAGAAAAAAAAACGATATCC
>NC_090877.1:9839370-9851870 GCF_036669935.1 Montipora foliosa | reverse complement strand
CTGCGTTTGATTGACCATATTCCGGAATAAGAATACATGGAATAGAAGTTAGAAATCGTTCTTTTTTACGGAGATTCACATTAAAATTGCCGAACACCTGCTAAAATGCTATTTTAGATATATCTTTATTACCCTGTATCACTCCGCGTATTCTTATTCCGGAATAGGGTCAATCGAACGCACCCTAAGGGCGCGTTCGATTGACCTTATCCAGGATAGGAATGCATGGAATAGAAGCTAGAAATGCTTCGTTTTTGCGGAAATCCACATTGATATCATCAAACAATTGCTAAAATGCTATTTTAAACATAGCTTTATTATCCTTGTTGCTTCAAAACGCCAAACATAGTGTTTTAAATCATCACTTATTCTCACTGCGTTCGGTCTGTACTCACGATCTCCCATACAGACCTCGTACTTTCTGCATTAGTAATAAGAGCTAATTGTAAATGAAAGTTCCCTTTAATTTTGTGCAAATAGATTTACTCATCTTTTTGTTTCACGAGAAAATTACGCATCCCAAATAGCTCTTCACTTCAAATGAAGTTCTTGACATTGAGTTCCAGTTTATACTTGGTTCTCATAAACAAGACAGAAGCCCTGCCAGGGAAGGGGTGCCGTGTCGCTTGTCGCTTGTCTGAATTTTAAAAGATCTCTCTCGTGTCCTGGTGCTTTGTCAATGTTTCACGTTGCTGTGACCGTTGCTGTGGGAAATTTAACGAAAGGATGTCGTTTGTCGCGATTTTCACTTTAAGTGCTGTCGCTACTTTTTAGGCCATGTTGCTTGTCGGAATTTACCCTGGCAGAGCCTCAGTCGTATAAAAATGAAAGAGGGGGAAGTCAGTCTCACACCTGCCTGGACAAGCCTGTACATGAAAGCAATGGACTCTGCAATGCTATGAGACTGATGAGAGCGGGTCAATTTGTGGGACTGATGTGTTCCGCTGAAAGGACTCGATGAATTATTAAAATAAACAGAAAAAGAAACTGCTGGTTTATTGTAATGATTTATTGAGAGGTTGAAATTCGGCGTGAAAGTTTCGCATTCAGTACGGAAACTGTCATATGGGTGATAAAGTATCTTTTAATGTTGATAAATGATTATTGCATATGGTGAAAAAGTGGTAACTTCATAAGTTATATGAAAACAAAGCTTGAAACAAACCGATGCATAGAAAGGAAAGACAAGTGATCGTGCCATTGTACTCGTAGGTAGTCTTACCTATTGCTTGTTCACCCCCAAAAAATCACTGAATTGGTGTTTTTCAAAATGCCCAATTAAAAGCCCCTGAATAGGTGTCATTGATGATAGTGAGTCATGCTTTATAATACCTCACTGTTTGGATCATTCATTAAAAATATTACATCGTTACTTTATTCTTTATTACACCTTTCAATGTCTTGCGGGATACAAGGTATAGCTTTCATGCATCTGTTCGGCGATTGCGCTTTCAACCTTCTTCGCAATTGATTCCCTAAACTGCTTGCTTCCAAGACCACCGCAACATTTAAACTAGCTGGCGACATAATACAAGCAAATTAGCAGGCTAGAATTCAGAAACTTCCAGGAATGTCAGATGTGTTTGTTATTGTTTGTTATTTTCGATAATCCAGAGAATATTTTGCCACAAAGCGCGTATGTTAGCACGCTTTTTGTCTCGCTTTTTCACTGATTTTTAATCTGATTTACATCAATATCTCAATCAGTGAAGTGTCCTCCAGCCTTGTTTTTGATAATATGTACTCCTGTGGGACTTGGGATTACAGTTATTGACACAAGAGCGATGATATTCACTCGACTTTTGTTTTCCATTTCACAGCTTATAATTGTGAAAAGTTTATTTGGAGCACCTTGTACTAAGTGGCATTGACACCGGGCTATGTTATCCGGACGTTTTTAACATTTCTCCGCCGTGTGTCGACCATTGTTACTCGGACGACAAGCGCGCTGTTAACGTTTGTCACATATTCATGAGCTTGTTTGCATTTAGCTGAACTAAGCCTGGGGGTGACATTGGAGCGTAACCTTCTTCAAAGGCAGTCACTTGCAATTAAGGTCACCACTGGATTCTCTGCGCAGAAGTGGTGAAATGTTGCCGAAAGGGCTTCTTCATGGCACAACGCCGATCATTGATTTCACATAGTCAACGCGCTGTCAGATTGTTTTGTCGTAACTTGTGTCGTTGACATTTCGTATCGCTGGAGAAAAGGAGCCTGACTCGACTTTAAAACGATTACCTTTGGCGACAATTAAATGTTACTTTGACCATTTATCTTGGCGAAACTTCTATTATTGAGCAGATGTGATTTGATTTTATATCTTGTGATGGGCCTTCACTCGTGGGTTGTGGAGTAAACCGACCAAATTTTTGTGGGTCTTCGGCGGACTGGCGTCATGGAATCGACAACAGCGATTGCTGTGTTTCTTATTGTGATATACGGCTCAGCTGTTGCGGAAAAGAAACGAGAGTACAAGCTTGGCCTTTTGATTCCTTTCAAGACTGTGATTCCTCACTTCTCAGACGATTACAACAGAGGGGAGTCGTTTGCGGCCGCCATGACAATTGCGGTGGAAAGAGTCAATGCCGACCCAACTCTTTTGCCGGACCATAATCTGACATTTGTGTGGAAAGATACCGCTTGCGACGAGTTTGTCGCTGTTCGAGAGCAACTAGGTCAAATTAATTCGGGGGTGCAAGCTTTCATCGGACCCGGTTGCAATTGTCAAACTGCGGCGAGGAATGCTGCTTCCTTCAATATGACTATTTTATCATACGTAAGTATGCAACTTTTTTGTGGTCATTGTATTGGCTTTATCGTGGGTTATGAAATCGTTTTTGTGTGTTCTTTCCTAGTTTTAAGTCATCGCAACTGTTAACTCTGGAATCAATCGTACGTTCTCGAGCGTTTTGATGGATCGTCGCAACCTTTTATTACAATATTATGTCCACACTGATTTCCATTTTGCCAGCTGGTTTGTGGGCGCTACCGAGAGATTCGAATTCAAAAATCGCTAATTGTCAAGTTTTTGTTTTGATTGAGTTAGTTTCCTCAAGATATCATGTAACTGGCGTGGGTTTTATTTATTTTTTTTACGCTCGACGAGACGATTACAAACTTATCCCAAGAAAGACGCCGAGTATTTAGCTTACATCATTGTTCTTAAATAGGAGTTATCAATCCTGAAGCTGATATGCGTGCATTAAACTTAAGATATGCACATTTGTGTTAACTAAACTTCGGCAAGTGTGAAGGCCGGAAAAATTAATGCTAATCTGATTGAATGCATTACTTCGTTTCTATATTTTTTTCCAACCTGTTTTGGTCTTGTTTTAGAGCGCAATAATTAGGCGCTTTTTTTCCCATATTACTTTCCTTTTAATATAATATGGCAAAGCGAGCAGTAATTGTTACTGATTCTGTGATTTGTGCCGTACGTAGGACTATTTTGACTTTGTTTGTGTCAATAAGGGTTTTAGGGGTTTCCATCTGTCAATATTAGTTACGATCTAGATTTTTTTCAAGATTTGAGAATTAGTATTTTCCATAGCTATTTAAATATCCATCCATTGAGATTTTTCCTCAGCCTTTGAGATTTTCATTCTATTTCAATTTTTTTCGTTTTTCCGAGACAAATAATGTCTTGTTAATGTTGATTCCATGTAATTTTGGGCCCACACTGCATTTTGAAAACAGTCATTCCATATTCAGTATAATGAAGAGAGAAAAATACGAGGAAATGGAGTTAAGATAAACATACTGATAAACAATCAAGCTCAGAGAAATGAAAGCCCTGGAAAAGAGATTTCTCTTTTTTTCTGAGCCAATAATGAAACACATAGGTAAATTTCAAAAGAATATAAATTCAAACTACTTAGGTCAGGTATGTTAGTACATTCATTGTGCAAAATCTTTGTTCTTTAGCCAGCTGTATTCAATGTTCCATAAATATTTTATATACTTCGGCTTTGCACTAACTGTTTGCACTTGTGTTTTTGATCAGATAAAGTGCCTGATGTTGTTATTGTTTGTCTATTATGTTGCACTTGATGACCTAATCCCTTGTCCATCACTTATTTTTCTTGTGACTGTAATGATGCAGTTTCCACTCAGTTTCCTTTGTGGCTGATCAATGAGAATCTGGATAACTTTGAGTCTGTCAAGTATTTTGAAGGAGTTTAATGGAATTTTTGGTTTTTGAGACCTTTGTAACTTATTTATCCAACTCCTATAATCATGGTGAATGTAGTGGTATTTATTTATTCTTCATTCATGAACTAGACCAGGCCCCAGTTGTTCAATATCCACTGGATAAATCACTATCCACGGGATAACTCAATGGGTTTTGCTCGTGTTTATCTGCTGGATAGCGATTTATGCGGTGGATAGGGCTACCCACCTTTTGAACAACCAAGGCCAGGTGTGCACAAAATAAATACTGAAACAGGAGAACCTTACTGGTGATGCAGAATTATTTATCACGTCTGACTGTGAAAGGTTGAATGAAGTTTTCATGTATTTTTTAACCATGACCCGTTGGAAAATGATAAGTTCCATCCTGAAATAAGTCAACTAAAAATGCTTTTTACCGTCCTTGAATGAACAACAAAGGGAGACTTCACTCAGTTTTGAAGTGATTATAGCCTTTACAGCTGTTCAAGAAGCAGTAATTATGTGAATTAAGACACCAGTGGCGGTTTTTTTCCCACTTATGTCCAGTAATGCGCCTAATAGGCCATTTTTAAAATATCAATATTCAGCTTGATAGTGAGGCAGAGAGGACAAAAACAATTCTTGGGTTGCACGTGATGTCATAAAAAATAAAACACAATACTAAAGAGCCTTTTGAGTTTTTATCTTGATCAGCTACGAGAGGTTTTAAAAATATATCTGTTTGCCTGTTTTCAGCTCAGTACCATGCTTTGTTTCGAAAATAGAGCAGTTTGAATTTCAGAATTTTTCACAGTGCGTGACATATTGATGGCTTTCGGAAACATGCCAGTAGCATAAAAGCATCGATTCCCCTCTTGGTTTTGTGGGCTAAACAGCCAATATACAAGGAGAAGTGTCATACGAATGTTTGCTAGTTCATCATACGGCAGAAAGTGTTAAAGACAGCCAAACTAAATTCCAAATGTTTCTGCAGGTTTCCGGCCACCATGTTAACGTTGCAATTGGTGTACTTCAGCAGTACACCAACATGGCGTCTCCATACTAAACTCTACAAATTTGAGAGTTATGTTTTGCCGAATGACTCAAGTACGGAATATTCCACAGCCCTCAGACTTGAACTCGTTGTTTATTTATTCCTCTTCTATAGCATTTGTATTTCTTGACTCAATTTATTACATGATAAGCAATTTATGTTTTCACTTGTGTGACGTGCAACCCAAGAATAGAAACAATTAAGTTGCAATAAATGTGAAAGAAATTAGCATATACATGTATCATCCACTTTCCTTTGTCTTTGTCCTCTAAACCTCTCTTTCAAGCTGAATTTTAATATATATCGAAAGTCACTGGCCTCAGTTAGCCGTCCAAGGTTCACTTGGCAGTTTTGTCTTCTATAGTAAACCAACTAGCTGTTGGCATTTGTTAAAGTTTTTTCCCCTCCCTCCCTCCCTTTGGAGATGGGTTGGGTTTATCGCCCTGCCTTCATTAAAATTGGGTCACTCCTGCGAGGTGCGGTTTAGTCTGGGCAGCGACTTCCCCCAAGCTTGTTGGCTCGTTTGCCTTTGTACATTGCTCGCTACCAATACTCTTGTCTGATCCAGCACGTGCTCTTTACCAATCAGCTCGTAGTGCTGGGGAGATAAGTGAGGTTGTTCTATATCATGCAATCCGGAAGTCGCATAGGCTAACCAGTCGCAAGGCAGTGTTCCCCTCAAAAAACGCCAATATGTCTGTTGTCTCGTTCTATTGCGCCTTACATTATGCGTTAAAAGCTAACTATGTTGATACCAAGGAACAGTGACATTAATGCTACTTATTCATTACTACCCTTCGCACCCAGCGCGCCGGCGCTAGACAACACCAACAACATAATCTGGTGCGTGACTCGTGCATGGTGCCTTCGGACAGACAGGACCAGCGCTTTATTAACCAACATAGTCTTACACTGTGAACGAGCTTGTGAAACCATATTGACAATACATGAACATCAATGTGCAAGTGTGAATATAGTTGACAATAGCCTGAAAAATGTACATAGAAATGTATTATATAGATAACCGTAGTCAAAAAATTTAAGTGCAAGGGCGGTACATAAGTGAAAAAATTCGCACAACAAGAAACTAGGAAAAAACCTACGGAAAATACAGCGGCGATACGTTGCCCGATACGAAAACCCGGGGTAAAAACCCAGTGGGAAAAAACCTGGGAACGTATTCCTTGATCGAATGCAACGCATTTCAGCTGCAAGGATTAGAGCTTTAAGTTTTGTAACTAATATAAAGTTAGGATACAGTTCTTGGTAGCTGTCCAGAAGGCGAGATAGTGAAAACTAGAAATTCCACTTTTTATACCAAATAATTAGCATATAATATATGCAGTTACATAATTATGAACAAAAAGTAAATACGAAACAATTGTTCAAAATATGTGAAGCCTTATTTCAGAAACAATGTGAATACCTTGAATTATAGTAATGCTACGAACCGTAACGAACACTCTTTCCAACTACTCTTTGTTCCGTTGGAAAGCATTATTTCTAAGAATAAAGTAAGGGTAAAGGTTAGTGCTATTTTTAGCTTAGAGTAAATGCAGCTGTTTATCAGGAGGAGCATCTCAGGAACACTTAGTGGCATTAATAATAGCAGAAACCTATAAGGGTTGAAACGTGTAATGGCCCCTTGTGTGCTGGGAAACAAGCTTCAGTCTGAATATTCAATTTGCTAAGTACCATATTTGAAACAACAAGAGCGAGGGGATTCCAAATATGGTACTTAGCACTGAAACATTCAACCAATCAGTTCGCACTTAATATTCGGAAGCTGTGAACGCGTGTTACATGTTTCAACCCTTATGGGTTTCTGATAATAGTGATAATCATTATTGTGTGTATTCCGAGACACAAATGGATAGAGCAAGTGCATACTGTGTCTTATTGAAATCTATGTGCATCTATTTAGGGGTATTTTCTGTGTTTTTTTTCCTGGCAGATTTAAACACAAAATCAGGAGTTTTATAATTTGTTCTTTTGCTTTCTCCACCCTTAAATCAATTTTTGGCGTATTATGATTAATTGAAATTAGGGAGCTTAAGCACGCGCATTTTTGAGATGCGGACAGCGACCGGAAGTGAGCTGTTTTCCCTTTTAACTTGTCTTCATGACACACAACCACATTTACATTTTCTCCATTTTGAGAGATGATTGGTATAAAAATCTGGGAGACACCATTGTCCTGGCCCGTGAAATGTGCTCTTCTAGTTGCACTTGCTTAAGCTCCCTAGCTATTAAGAAAACTTTTTTTTTTTTTTTTTTTTTTTTTTTTTTTTTTTTTTTTTTTTTTTTTTTTTTTTTTGATCGATAACTTTTTATTATGATTCACACTACTTACAACACTGGTACATCTACTTACACAACTTACAAAGATTACACAATTAACAACTATTAAAATCCATTATACTACCATCAAAACTATTTAACAATTGAATTGCGTACGTACTACTTACAATACAATGCACTTACAATTACAGATGCTACTTACAATAATACAATTGCAATACTTACTCTACAAAAACAATATGATTACTTTTTAAACTTGCAATACCAATTTATACACTGCTTACAAAATAATACGATTACAGATGCTAATTATATTTATATTCTTACATTAAAGACAATGAGCAACAAAATAAAAGATACATGCATATTAAAAATAAATAAATAAATAAATAACTTAATTTAATTTAACTATATTGGAGTGAGTACCCATTTCTTTTCAAAGAAGTTGTTTTTGTTGATCTTTTTTTCAGTTTCATATTTAATCTTTAGTTTCGATTGCAGTCCTTGAATTTTAGGAAGTGTTTGGCTTCTTCTGCAGTCCCACAAAAATAATTTTCCAATTAATATGAAATAGTTTAATAAATTTGATAAAGGGCATTGTTTTGATAAAACTCCAAATAAAACGTTTTGCGCAGAAAGATGGATTGGCTGATTCGATAGAAGGTACCAGTACGATTCGAAATTAGTCCAGAACGTTTTGGAGTGAGGGCATTCATAGAAAAGGTGATATAAATTCTCAGGTTCATCATTACAAAAAGTACATGCATCATTAATTCTAAATCCAATTTTGCATAGTTTGCTGTTAGTATAAAGGATAGAATTAATTACTTTGTATTGGAAAGCCTTAACATCTGACTCAAGTGCAACCAAATGTGGTAACGAAAAGATTTCTTTAAATTGTTGGCTTGTGAAATTAAAATCACTCTTCAATTTACGGATAATATTAGGAGGTTGAGCTTTTCTTGAGACCAGAAGCAAATAATAATCTTTTGATTTTTTGTCTTTAATATCGAAAATTTTATTTCCAATTATAAGTGATGGGGATATGGTTAATCTATCTAGGCTGATTTCTTTTAAATGAGAAGGCACAGAATGACGAAGGCCCGCCCATTGCAGAAAATTGTTTTTGACAATTTTGTTTGAAAAATAGTTATAGGAGTCCATTGTATTTAAGTTAAAAAGAAGATCGTGTATGTAAATAATTCCGGATTTAAAATAATTTTTATAGTACACTGGCTTATTGTCTATTCGAATCTCTTTATTATTCCAAACAATTATTTTCCAGTCACCTTCTAAAGCGAAAGATTCACGGAACTCCGACCACCATAACAGAAGTTCGTGGTAAAATTGAGAAGATATCATATAATCAGAAACTTCATAATTACAATTTAGAAAAAACCGACCTCCTACGGGCTCTAGATAATGAACTTAATATTCGGAAGCTGTGAACGCGTGTTACATGTTTCAACCCTTATGGGTTTCTGATAATAGTGATAATCATTATTGTGTGTATTCCGAGACACAAATGGATAGAGCAAGTGCATACTGTGTCTTATTGAAATCTATGTGCATCTATTTAGGGGTATTTTCTGTGTTTTTTTTCCTGGCAGATTTAAACACAAAATCAGGAGTTTTATAATTTGTTCTTTTGCTTTCTCCACCCTTAAATCAATTTTTGGCGTATTATGATTAATTGAAATTAGGGAGCTTAAGCACGCGCATTTTTGAGATGCGGACAGCGACCGGAAGTGAGCTGTTTTCCCTTTTAACTTGTCTTCATGACACACAACCACATTTACATTTTCTCCATTTTGAGAGATGATTGGTATAAAAATCTGGGAGACACCATTGTCCTGGCCCGTGAAATGTGCTCTTCTAGTTGCACTTGCTTAAGCTCCCTAGCTATTAAGAAAACTTGAATTCAAAGATGAGTTTTGGATTTTTTTCAAATTATGTACGAAACTCCTGCCATAAAAAGGAGACGTTTGTGCAGTTACAAAGTTCAGTGTTGTGTTTGCTTGTAACTTACGATAGCTTTTTCAGTGCTAAATATTACTTCCTTGTTGTCTCTCAAAATGTGGGTTTGGAATCTGAAGTCTAGATTGGTTACAATAACATTATTTTATGATTTGTCTTTGGTGACAAATACATGGTAGCACAATAAACAGTGCAGATCAATATGCGAAGCCTAAAAGGTTTGTTATATATCCAGTGTTTTCGTTTCTTTTAACCCACAAGCTAATCACAATGAGCCTGCTTTGCAAGATTTGTTTAAATTCCACAGAAAATAATCTTTCTCTGGAGAAAATTAGATTCCCTTAAATTTTCATTGGTAAACTTAAGAGAATATGTTTGTGCAGCATAATATAGCAAGGATGTTAATAAAACTTCATTTCATGAAACCTAATCTCAGAGGAGCTGAAACATGCATATGACTCTGTGTGGGGTACTTAATTAAACTTGTAGTCATTTAAATTTTAAATTTTTTTGATAATTTCATTAATTTCAATTCAATGTTTATTAATTAGTAGTGAGTGACTTAAGGGATTTGGTTAGCTTTAGGTTTGTGGTTTAAAGTCAATCTTTCTTTCCTATAAAGTGGTAATTTATAAGAGCACTTAATAAACCTTAGATATCAGAACTGAAGCAAAACGTAACATTTTACTATTAAAGCAAGTTGCAATCCCATGAGCTGATCAAACTGTAAAAGAGGGAAATCCCTTTTATTGTAAAATTTGAAATAACTGATTCAGTATAAATAATGCCATTCCAGTGTGTGTCTGGGGAATGGGAGAGTTGAGTATTCTCCTCTGTCTTATTCATGGGATGTCCAATTTACAGATACTTCATATATGTACTTAATTAAGGACAAAGAGAAATTTTGTCTACAAGACTAGCTATCACTCTTTGCTCTGTTTGTGCTAACAGAGAGTAGACAGCTTTTAGTAAATTTTCTTTTAATTATTAAAAGAAAATTTACTAAAAGCTGTCTACTCTGTAATCTTTTGGTTGTGTGCCTTGCCCTGCTGTCCAAAAACAAATAAAATCAACCATCTCAGATTCTTGATCCTATTTTTTTCTTAGATGTGCAGTGCAGCAGAATTGTCTGACAAGAAGAGATTTCCCACTTTCGGTCGCACATTTTCCGTGGACACGCAAGTTGCGCCAAGTGTCATTAGTCTTCTGAAGTATACATATAACTGGACTATAGTTGCAGTCATTTGTCAAAATGCTACCACTTGGACAAAATTGAAAAATCATCTATTGGAGGAATTTGTGGCTAATGGCATTAATGTGACAAGGCAATTTCTAACTGCTAGTCCTGCTCTGTATATCAGTGATGTACGATATTCTGAGGATTTCCGAAAAGCTCTGAGGGATATTAAAACAAAGGCACGAAGTGAGTTGCAAATTTAGTTCATTTAACAGCTTCTAGCAAAAGAGTTTAGTAGTAAAGCTAGGTAATTTTGGAGAACATATCTGTCAGCTGTAAAGCTGGCATGAGGTAAAAAGTTGACAACACACCCTTTTCTTCTGTCAATGCATGTTCTGGGCCCAGTACGTTGTTCAAACAACTGATAGCACAATCCACTAGACAAATCACTATCCAGTGGATAAGTCAATTAATTTGCTATCCAATGGTTATGCAGTTATATATGCAATTTTGGCAATTGTGTAGAGAAGCCTGAAAAATTCAGGACTTCAACAGTGTTTGAACACAATCTCGCAGTACTGATAGTGCAGCGCACTACAAACCAACTGAGCTATGAAGCCACTGGCGTTGGGATCTGGTCATTTGTGGGTTCTAATGTTCCCGCGAGGAATGAATCAACGATGAAATGATATATGAATATGAAATAAATCACATATTGAACTGCAGATATGAAATCAAGTAAAGCTATGATCCTTGCATTTTGGCAATTGCATAGAGAAGCCTGAAGTATCCAGGACTTCAACGGGTTTTGAACTCTTGACTTCGCAATACTGGTGCGACTCTCTAACCAATGGAGCTATGAATTAAGCCACTGACGTTGGGAGCTGGTCACTTGTGGGTTCTATTAATGTTCCTGTGATCGAGGAATGAATCAATTATGAAATGGTATATATGAATAAATCACACACCTTATTTACCTGTGTATAAGTCAACCTTCTATGGCTTCAAAAGAAGCTCCAAAAATCGCCCTCGACTTATAAATGGGTCAAAGATTTAGAGCCAAGTTCCAGCTAAGTAATTTATTCAAAATTAACATTATGATGTTGTCTTGGGCATAACGAACACAGTGGACAAAAGACTTCAAAATGAATGTTTACAAGCAATTTCAGTTGAAATGAAAAAGGATTTGTCCAACTCTTAATGTTGAAGATACTCACAAGCACAAATATGAAATAGACACTGGAAATTTTCGTTTTCCAAAGGCGGAACCTCTAAAAGGCATTTCTGTTTCTTCAAATAAAACGCGATTGTTCAACGGGCTAGTAACATGGCGCAATACCTCGTGTTCGCGTGCAAGCATCGTCACTAGTGTTGCCTGAAAATGCTGGTTGGTAATGTTGTTTTTTATTCTTTATACAAACCTGGCTGATTTAAATGCTTTGCAAACTTCATATTGTTTGGTTTATGAGTTTTGTTTTGTTTGTCATGTGAGACATTATATTAAAGTCAAGGACCAATTAAACCTTGCACATTTCACATTGCTCGCAAGTTATTTTCAAAGATTGACTCCTGCTTCTGTGATGTTGTGCTTATCCTCGAAAGCCCTTTATCCTTGAACAACGAAACAGGTTAGTTTGATGTTTACATGTTCGATTTTCTGAGAACTTTTTCAAAATTCTAGGACAAAATGCCTGCATATACAACAACTGCTGAACCACAAAACTATTAAGCACTTGAGGCCCTGATTTTATTGTGTATCCACAGTTCCAGAAATCGAAGAATACAAGATTAGTATCCCATGAACATTTAACAAAGAAATTAAGAAATTGCTTTTTTTGC
>NC_090877.1:9834370-9836870 GCF_036669935.1 Montipora foliosa | reverse complement strand
TATATTAATCAGGTCAAGCTTAGGACTTCCCAAAGCCCCTTTTACAGCGACCGTTACAACAAAACGGATAAAGCCTGGGGACTTATAGTTAGTAAATCAATTATAATTTGTAAATGCACTCAAATGCTAACCCAAAGTTTCTTTTTCCACTCATCAATATATTTTTTCTTAGGTTCCTATATATGGGGCCTATCTCTATGATGCTGTCTATCAGTTTGGAGTTGCCTTGAACAAGTCATTTGCAAAGCTTGGTCCTGCAGCCCAAAATAGAACCCCTACAGGAGAGGAAATCTTTTCTCATCTTCGCGACTACAGTTTTGATAGTACGTGCATTTCTCTGTGTTTCCCAGTGAAGATCTGTCCATTTTCTGTACACAAAATACAGTAATTTGTTTAGCTGCTTAAAATTGTGTGGAAGTGAGAAATACGCATTTTAATTGAGGGGCAGATAAACTTATTTTGGTTTATGGATCAGACAGCGGAAAATGGAAAGAAAATTACCTATGTGGTGTTTTGTTCCCCCCAAACATAGGCCAGATTGCTAAGGTATGACTGGAAAATGTGCCACTGAAAGCTGGTTGCTTTGTGAGTAGTCATGGTGTACATTGAAAGAAATTTGAAATCTTGACTATATACACATTTATTTATCTTGGAGTTCTTTCAAATGCATCTATTGATCGAAGAGGATCAAATTAAAATTGACAATTAGATCTTAAATCTGGGTGTCTGTGGTTTGCTTTAACATACTAATCAATATTTTCACAGGCATCCAAGGATACAGTTTGCATTTGGACAAAAATGGAGATGCTGAGTTTAATCTGACATTGATGGATATCAGATATGGAACTAAAGGTTAGTCACTAAGACATAATTATACTGTGGGAACTTGAAGCAGCAGGGGGTAAGAAAATTATAGACTATATATTCATAAATGGTAGCTAAGTACTATTAAATTATCAGCCTTGGATAATGCATTTCGCATTCTCTATTTGGTTCACTCAATCTCGGTTATCATCTCATATACCTTAGTTTGACCTTATATGGTAAATGATTGCGCTAAACGTTGCTAACCTAAAATTATTGTTTTTTGCTGGAAAGCAAAATTTCTCTCTCAATAAAGCCAAAAAAGAAAAAAACTTTTTTATGTGGAAAGTTTGGATCAATTCCGACGTTTAGAAGTATGCGAAAAGTCAACTGAGAAATGTTTTTGTGACAAGCCTACGTCTGTCTGACCTCAAGGTATTACACATTATCGTATTTTCATCAATTGTTTTCAATTTTGCTCGGATTTTCTTGCTTTTTTCGCTCTTATTTCATACTTTCAAATTTTTGGAGTTAAAGGAATTTAATGAAACAATAATTATTATTCCATTCGTGGTTGTTGGATATGAGACTGGTTATAGCCAACGCGCGCTCATGGAATAATTGTTAATTGAAGCTTTTAGTGGAATTTTGACAGTTATGCTTTTTAATAAAGTGTGAGACTGGATGAGGTATGGCTAGCAACAAGATTTTAAATCTACCAGCTGCACAGCAATAATATTTGTGATCTCTCTTGTGGACTTAAGCTGTAAAATTTATACTGACTAATGCACTTTACAATCTTTCTCTACTGTTCTTGTTTTTATTGCTGTATTTTGTTTTGTTTTGATAGATCAGTTAGTTGAAGTTGCAGACTTCCAGATACTTTATGACAGTGGATCTAACAGTACCTCTGATTCAGGCAAGGGATTACCACGTCTTGTGTTCCGCAAAAATCTCACCAAGATTTGGTTTGGAGGAAGACTTTCACCTCCTAAAGACCGTCCAAAGTGTGGCTTTCAGAATGAACTCTGTCCACCATCTATAGACAATCCGGAAGGTTAGTGGTTATTAATACATAAGATGTTCATTGAGTTACCCTAGGTTGTAAGGTATTCTACATTGTAAAGTATCATCATTGTCATTATAACTGTTTTGTTTTAAATGGTCTACATTTAGAGAGGCACATTTAGGTTAATATGCAGCCAATCAAAGGGGCTCTTCACATGATCCCGGTTTATCCGTTTACTGGTTAACCGGGCTGGCTTGGTTACTGAAAATATGAAATTGGTTTCTGTTTGTATGGCGACTTTCAGGCCGCTTTCTGAGATGAAAACTTTGAAAAATTGGTGACACGACCATTCAGGCGTGAAATCCAATGAACAAGCCTGGTGAGAATTTCTCATTTTCTTTGTTTAAGCAACCTCAAATTTCCTGTGACTTTACATTAACTGTCAAATGAAACTATCACAAGCTTCATTTTCAAAGAAAAGAGAAGTTACTTATCTTGGTTATGTCCATTCTATTACAAAAATACATTGTATTATTTTCCTCCTGGTAACCGGACTAAAGTGTTCATATGGCAAAATTTTCAGCCTTCGTACCGAGATCCCCATTGGATAAACTGAGATCTTGGCAACCAAGTTAGCTCACTCTCTCATACGAACACATCCAAAATTTTACAAAGGATTTAATTAGG
>NC_090877.1:9824370-9826870 GCF_036669935.1 Montipora foliosa | reverse complement strand
TTTCTCGTGCAATTTGAAATAAATAAGCACTTGTAAATTTTTTTCAATTTTGTTCGTCTTTGAAAAAATTTACCCATGCTCATTTATTTCAAATTGCAATCGAAAGCTTGTGATTCCCTATACTAAAATAGTACAGAAATATCGTATGTTTAGTTCTTTTGTAGAACCTTAGGACTTCTTTCAAAGGGATTCTTATTTGATCGAATCAAAACTTCTAGATGCTTTTGGATGAATGATTAGTATATGTACATGTAATCGCATTGGCCCGAGAGCAGTTAAGATTAATTTCACGCGTATTTTCCGCACAAAATTGGTGACGAGGGCAATTTGAAAAACTTTGAAAATGCCAGGGAAATTAATCCTTAATTGCACGAGGGTACATTGCGAAAACATGATTATCACATAATGAGCAAAATTATTGACGGAAGCTCATTCACTATCGCGACAAATGACAATCCACTTAATACGGTTTCATTCCGTGAAAGTTCAGTTCAATAAATCGCAGCATGTAAATGTATTTTATATGTGAACAAAAACCAGTTTAAAGGGGCTAGGTCATGCTATTTTTGGTAATTTTGTTTAATTTTGTTAATTATGAGCTCTAAACGTCAAATTGGCAATGCAACAGTCTTTCGTTTGCAAAATCACGGCCACATAACTAAGAATGATTTTCCAGCTTTGTAAATGACATTTTGATATAGACTGATATGAATTTGAAAAAAGGTGGGCCGACGTTTTTCAAATTTACCCAAATTCAATCCATTTCAATCCTCTCCAGTTTTGTCCATCCATGTCCCTTCTTGGCTTCCCTGTGTTTTGTTAGAGTTCTTCTATAGTTTTGAACAGTTATTTTGATATTTTAGTTAATTCTATGACCATTCAATCAGTGCTGAAATTGCCTAATATTGCGTGACCTAGCCCCTTTAATGAGAGTTAGAATCTGGAAGAAGATTCTCTTGTAACTTCGCTTGCTCTGGATAAGAAACTTTTAAACCGATCAGGGTCAAGTAATCATGCCTTCTCGATTACCAAAAGTGCCCTCGTGATTAAGAAAAAGTGCCCTCCATCTCAGCCAATCAGCATTCAGTAATTGATAAGCACCCATATTCTCATTGCTCAACAACTGATTCTAATGAATACAACCTATGTTTCTTACGACTTGAAGGGTAATATGGTGACCATTGCCAAACTTCCGAAAGGCCAATTAGACCTGACAAGAAAAGTGCTACTAGAACTAAAACAGGTACATACATGTAGTTTGTTTTATTTGTTAACCATGGTGTTGATGATGAAAAGATCTTAAAATTTTAAGTGGTTTGAATAAACTATTAAAGTGAAGTGCGATCCTCTGGGTGTGTAGTCCTGAGAAGGACTGTTTGGGATGGCATTAGGGAGCTTAAGATCTACGACGACGACGTCGACGAAAACGCCACAAAACAATGATATAATTGGTTAGAACGGCGTAAATAATCGTGCTGCACGTGCAGCACGGATTTTAGCTCATATTTTTGCGGTTCTCTGCGTGACGACGACGTGAAATCACTAAATTTTAGGTTTTGACGACAACGCGAGCATGCAACAGAGAATCTTTCATTCTCTATTTTCACTCTGAAACCGCTCGTACCAATTTATTTTTAGGATACTATACTCACATTGTACAAAGTGAACGTGATGGAATAATCACGAAAGTCTTTTACTAGAGAGAAGTTCCATTTTGAGGTGACGTTTTCGTCGACGTCGCCGTCTTAGATCTTAAGGTCCCTATTGACTGACGTTTCAAGAACTTGACTTGTGTGGAAGTCATCATCCGAACAAGTGATTAACACTCTAGCCCGGGTTGCTCGAAGCAACCATAGAAACCTTTTAATTTTGATACCTCTTAACTAACGGCTAGCGCTAACCAGGCTTCGAGTAACTGGCCCCTGAATGTTTATACCATCTACTGACGTTACACAAATCACTTGACCCTGGAGATGAAACGTCGAGATGTTAGTCAAACAGTCCTTTTTCAGGAACTACACTTACCCGGACGATCGTACTTCACTTAAATGAAAACGTGTTAGATGTATAGAAGTAATATTTGTAGCATAAAGACCTTTTTATAAGCAGCAATACAGTTAAATTAACAATGTTATTATTCCAAAAACGTGATTAAGATATGTTATGGAAAATAACTAACAAAATGTGTAGCGTCACATACCATTCGATAAGGGCACGGATAATTCTCCAGCAAAATGTTGCCGGCTTGCCAGTGATGTCTCAAAAAGGCTTATGGCGTATGAGCCCACGCAAGCCAAAAAAACAAAAATAGTTGAATGGACTTTGCCGAGTGCTGGAACGTATAGATGTAGATGTAGATGGCTGTTTCATTAAATTTTAACAAATTCCGTGCGTTAGGATACAAGGAAATGTTGCTTCCTGCCCAAAGGTTTCAGCTTTGTGACATACGGTATATGAACTGATATACAAGATTTAGTGAGCCAATCGTATCGCTAGAAAC
>NC_090877.1:9774370-9811870 GCF_036669935.1 Montipora foliosa | reverse complement strand
AAAGTTATGAAAACGAAATCATGAAAATGGCCAGTTGGGTCACAAAAATGTTAATGTGGAAGTAAAAAATTATATTACAGGACAAAAGTATCTTGCTTGTAAGGAGGGGGAAGCTCACTTTTTATTGGCTAATCGTGGTAGTCACATGTGAAAGATAAATCAATATCCTCACTGCGTACGGTCAAGATATGATTTTTTAGAAAAAGGAAAATCCTATAAAAATGTATATAATAAAAGTAAACTTAAAACAGTTTATAAATAAAGCTTACGTTTCCAGCCTTAGCCCTTCGTCAGAGCGAATCAACCTCGATCTGCCATTCGATTCGATCTGACTTCAGCTTTCCTATCGTCACACATCGGTCAAATTTTTTTCAAACTCGTTTGATTGGTCACTGAAGCCGCATTACACAGTCTCTTTGGAAAATAATCCTGTCAACTATTGGTTGCTGTTGCATAGATTACAGTTAACACCGGACGGAACCCACAGTTCAGGATTTAAAAACGGTAACGAGGAAGGGATACCTTTGTAAATGGCTAATCTTTGTTGTGTTTTCGGGTAGAAGCGACTAATCGTAGGTTCCCTCACACATTACTTGTCAGTGTTCCCAATGAATTGAATAGCACGTTTGAGAACCCAGACATGACGAAGAGTGTTCTTGTTTCTATGGGAGTGTGATGGATTCCACTCCTGTTAGAAGCACTCGGCTTTCTTCCGACAATGCCCGAGTTATCACCGAAAGCATTCATCGTCGAACGGCATGCGTTGCGCGCGTTTGTTTATGTTTTTATTCTGCTTGATGTGGCCACTCGGGAGAAAATAAGCTGCAATTGTGCCCTTTCCTACAAGCGAACGGAAGAAAAGTTGGCTTGAAGAATAGAAACGTATATTTCCAAGAAATAAAACAAAGCGCCGCTCTTATACTAATCAAAGATAATCGGGTTTACTCACCTCGCGCGATCAATCCCAAAGAAGCCGTTGAGAATATGCCTTATTTGTTGCGGCGAATTTTCGCTTAGAAGATGTTGGGCAAGTTTCTTGTAACGGTAAATGAAGAGATTTAGCACCGCATGATCGCATTCACGGCAAACGTTATGCTGAGATTTGCGTTTTGCCAAAAATCAAAGAAACTTGTGGGTTTGATCTTGTCTGTTTGCCACAGAGTGATATCGCCGAGTAAATTCTTGTAAGGGACGGAGGGCCACGTTAGAATAAGGCCGGGAACCTTTTTATGCCGAAGCTTTACTCTGTAAAAGAAGTGTCGTAAAGCAGCCACCTTTGTTGTCTGGCGCTCAAAGTTAAGGAAATACTTTCTGTTGCAACAGACATAATTCGGCGAGTGAAAGAAGGTGAATTCCCTCCATTTCGACCCACGGTTACAACTCTGGTAGCTGGTTTGGAGGAGATAAGGGAGCTCATGAAACAGTGCTGGGTAGAGAACCCGGATGACAGACCCGATTTCCACGAGATAAAGAAGATCATGCACAAGGTGCTCATCAACAACGGAATGTAAGTTGTCTCTTGATTTCGAATAGTTATCGGTTGCATACGGAGTGAAAAAACCCGAAATGTAGAGATTTTGCTTCACTTAGTTAGTTCGGTGTTGTCGACTCTCTGACTTCTTTGATTGTAAAAGTGAAGACTGGTTCTGAAACCAAAGGTGATATCGAGAAAAAAATTACAGTACTGGTCAAATGTAAGTTGACAGTCGACACTCAATACTCGATGATTTCGAGAATCGAGAACAGAAATTGGAGGACGAGTTCCATGTTTCGAGAACATGTTCGCGCGGAACATGTTCTCCTCCACAAATTTTCTTCGGATGTCGCTCAGATGGAAAAGAAAAACATTTCATTCAGCCGGCTGGAAATTTAACATCACAGGAATTTGGCTTTATGTTTAACAGGAAAACCAACATATTTGACAACATCGTGTACATGATGGAAAAATACGCTGACAACTTGGAGGAACTTGTGATGGAGAGAACTGGACAGTTGATTGAGGAAAAGAAGAAAACAGATGCGCTCCTCGAGAGAATGTTGCCAAGGCGAGTAACTCAAACTTACCGTGGGTAACCTAAGATAAATATTTAGTTGAAACTTGAATATCAGTGTTACAGAAAAATTTAGTTTAAACTGAGTAGGCGACTGTTCTGTCCAAGTGTGCTATTTTTTGTGGAGGCAATTAGTTTTTTTTAGTGCAATGAACCTATTTTAAAGGCAATTCGCATATTTGGCCTCCTTTTGAAAAGAGGACGATTGCCATAGAGTACTGAAAGACGTCCCATTCTCAGTACGAGCCAGTAAGTCGGTCATCATTATTACAATGATAATCTTGCGCAACCCGCAAGTAGCAGAGCTAATCGATCTGTTAACATGTGTTGCTTTGTACACGCTGTAGACCTGTCGCGGAGCAGCTAAAGAAAGGACAAACGGTCGAAGCGGAAAGTTTCCACGAGGTTTCCATCTACTTCAGTGACATTGTAGGATTCACTAGTTTGTCTTCGGGAAGCACACCAATGCAGGTACCAATCAACAGTGCTCAAATTGTTCATTTCTCTTTTGATAATATACACGAAATTTTTTTCAGAAAATGATAATGATTCCCTTGATCCTGTTTTGCAGGTTGTCACGCTCCTTAACGACCTCTACACGTTATTTGATGATATTATCCAGGAATATGACGTGTACAAAGTAAGAAACGCGTACAGTCCGAAAGGCCACATACCTTTTTGTAAAGTCGTAAATGGATTGAACCATGGGAGTCCTATCATAATTAAGTAAAGTACGATCGTTCGGGTGAGTTTAGTCCTGAGAAGGACTAGTTAAGATGACATTGACGTTTCGACGAACTGAGGGGAAGTTATCTTCTGTAAACATTGATTGGAAGCACCAATCACTGCTTGCAGCCTTCACAGCCAGTGACATGAAAGCTTAACGTACAGCCGACCATCAACGTCACGAATTCGTCGACCGATCACATCAACGACCAGAGTATCAATACCGGCGATCTACAGACGTGACTCTGAATATGATGTCCGCTCTGGATGTCGAAACATCAGTCATTGTAACCCAAAACGGTCCTTCCCAGGTCTAGACTCACCTGGAAGATCGTAAGGTAGTAGTTCACTTAGTTATACCTTTGTATAAAAATTTGAAAATTTGCTAAACAAAAATTTATCCACTGGAAACTATGGCTACAATTTTAGATTTATAAAAGGAAAAGGAAAGCGGCAACTTTATTTAAGTGTCTAGTCGTTCTAGCGCTGGAGCACTAATTGGGGACACTGTAAACTGAAATCAACGATTAACGAAAATCAAATGTTGTTTTTTTTCACAGCCATAACTTCTCAGTTTGGTTGGGTGAATCTTCTTGGAATAACGAAAAAACTTTTTTTCAATCAGGTGGAGACGATTGGTGACGCCTATATGGTGGTATCCGGTTTACCAATCAGAAATGGCCATGAGCATGCTGGTGAAATATCCCGGATGGCTCTGCATCTGGTAGAAGCTGTGAAGACAGACTTCAAAGTCCGCCATAAACCGGAACACCAGCTTAAACTTCGAGTTGGCCTTCACAGTGGTAAAACACTTTGTGTAGTTACGTTCTACCAAATGTGAGAAGACGAAATTTTGTCCTTCACTAACAAAATTATTCAATTCCTCTGTGGCAGGTCCCTGCGTGGCGGGTGTGGTTGGTAACACAATGCCGCGGTACTGTTTGTTTGGTGACACAGTCAATACTGCTTCAAGAATGGAGTCAAACGGAGAAGGTGGGATTGGGGAGAATTTTTCGACGTTACTTTTGCGTTGATCGCACATCTGAAACTCTGAACTGGAAAATCTAACGCTAACGGCATCTTTATGCTATTTTGTTCTAGCGCTACGCATTCACATCAGCGAAACAACCAAGGGGATTCTCGACGACCTCGGAGGCTTCGTTGTCGAAGAAAGAGGAGAGGTGTTTTTGAAAGTAAGTAACACCACGACAAGATGCCAAAGGAAGCAAGTACTCTACACTTTACTTTGGGTGATTTTCAGTTAAACGCTCCCTGAGCGTTTCCGATTTACTTAATACGACTGTGTACGTATTAAGAGAACGCGAACATTTGTTTCAACGACAACCTCGTTACCAACTGGCCCAAAAATAGAACATTGTGTTTTTTACGTAAAGCAGGATTGTCGAATATCCTGTACGTAGTATTGTTGTGAGTGGGTTTTTCTTAGAGACGCTATTTAAAGAAAATTTACAGGCATGGCTTCTTCATAATATCTTGTGAAGAAGTGTGTGTGATCACACGTAGCCTGTAGGAGACTGAATTTGATCCCTTCATAATAAATAGGACAAAGTTTTGGCCAATATTGATTAGACGACATTCAGTTTGAAATGACATCTCCTACCAGTTAGAGGTAATGCCGACCAAACGCTTAAGCGCTAGATCATTAATTTGTTTGTTCAAAATTAAAAAGCATTTTATCGTCTGATATTATTTTCTTGCTATGTAGTATTTTGCCTTTCTTTATATAGTTTGTTTTGTGTCTGTGTGTATCTCTTTCTGCACTCTATGGATTAGGACTTTTCTCGCTCTTTAGCATCTAGTTAGTGTCGTACCCTTTGCCGCTTGTTTTACTCCTCCCTGTTCTAACGTACGTGTAATATAGCTTAATCCCTGGGAATACACACAAATCAATCGTCCATCAATACGTCATGCAATCAGTAAGTCAATCAATCAATCAATCAATCAATCAATCGATCAATCAACCAGTCAATCGATTTCAAAAGTGTATTCGGGTAAATTAATTTATCTATAATCTGTGTTTGTTATACCTGTTTCTTCTACTTCCAGGGCAAAGGGACGTGGAAAACATACTGGTTGATTAGTGCTGTACCACGCCTCAGCAAAAAAGCCAACAAGCTTCTCCATCCGAATGGGCAACCTCTCATGAATTATCTTAACACCCCTGGCCATCATTTTGGTTCAAACAACTCCATCAATCTAAAACGAGCCGACTCCTTTCGTCGGTCTGCTGGGAAAACTGTTTCGCCAGTTCCTGTGAGGAAAAATTGTCTCAAAACGGTAGCGGATGATGAATCGGCTGCACTCCTTAACCAAACGCCCGTGTGAACGGAGCAAGGATTTTCCCTGCTGCTTTGTATTTTCGTCCCGTTGTGACGTTGTTAGGAAGAGGGGAAGGGATGGTAGGATATGCCCGAGATGAACGTCCCAATTCTCGCGATGCGTTCGGAAATCTTCGGAAATGCTCGTTTTTGGGTGAGATTCTTCTGATGTCAGCGTTTAATTGCATGTGGGAACTCTCCGATTGCTTGAAAAGAAAACTTGTCCTTGGAACTTGTCTTTACAGAAAGCTGTTTTGACAAGCTGCTTCGGACTGTTCAACTTGAATTTACGTATCACTGCAAATCTTTAAAGTCTATTGAAGACTCCTAAACTGCCATATTTGAATCAGTACGCGGTTCAACAGGTGTAATTACATTCATGATAAAACTGTAAAGCTTATAACGTAATTCATTCACTTTGTGGTGCACGTCGCAATGTTATCAGGCAGCTTAAGATCAACGACATCGACGTCGACGAAAACGTCTCCGAAATATATAGAGGATATTACATGGCCGCGTGCAGATACGAAATTCCTCTTCTCGTGTTGAAAAGTTATTATATAAACACCGATGAAACACTAAATCATTCACGAAAGGCATCCAAAGGCGCGGTTTTCAAATGTAACCATAGCAACAGTGATCTTTTCGCGTGTGAAAATAACATGTTATCTTCACGTGTGAAGATATCACGTTTTCGGGCGAAAGCTCACTTGGTATTTCATTGGTGTTTATATAATAAACCCTTCTCTATCGTAAATCTGTTGCGATTACTCCATCTTATTCACGTCGTACAATGCGGACAAAGCATTCTAAAAATAACTTGGACACAAGCGGTTTCAGGGTAGAAAATGAAAGGTCTACATTTGTGCGCGCGCGTTGTCGTCAAAACTTCAAATGCGTTCCGCACGTGCAGTACAATTATTTTTCCTCCTTTGACCAATGATATTAGGGAGCTTAAGCAACGACAACGGCAACGAGAACGTCAACTCAAAATATAAATTCACGTTGTTGTAATCACTTCGTGACTATTTCAACCTTTTTAATATGACAAGGGTGTGGTTCTTCCTCAAAAGTGACGCTGGTCGGAACGGCGCTTAATTTAGGGGAGAAAATGAAAATTTATTCTTAAGTGCTGACGTTCGTCATAAAACCTCAAATTTGGCTATTTCACGTTGTTTTGCAGACGACACCAAAGAAATGGACAAAAGTAAAAAACAAAGCTATTGTTTTTGTCCACTAAATATGCAAATTTGTGACGTTCTCGTTGCCGTCGCCGTTGTCGTTGCTTAAGCTCCCTTTTATTGTTTCGTGGCGTTGCCGTTTCCACAGCTGTCGTCGTTTCTTAAACTTGCCTATTACTTTGCAAGGGACTGGTGATATTAAATGTTAAGCTATTGTAACTGTAAATTATTAAGGTCAGGTTCAACACCACAATAATCGAGATGTGTAGATAAGCTATATTTGATGTTTATTTTTGGCTTTCAACTGAGTAGAAGTAAATATGTTGTTTTACTTAGTTTTCCCCTGTCTTTAAGGTAGTAGCTTAGAAATCTTTAAGGTAAATATTGAATCCTCGGCATGAAATGCCTCTAATTATATCTCGCTGTGATTGGTCAAATTAGAGTGCCGTATTTTACAGTTCAACTCTCTTGACTTTATTGTGCGCTTTGAAGCAGTAGCCTGCGTAGATGACGAGATACGCAGGAGGCAAATAGCAAGCGTCGAAGCCGTGCGGAGAGGCGCTGCCCGCCGCTACGCAGGCTAATCAAGCATGGCCCGGTTGTTCAAAAGCCGATTAACGCTAATCCCAGATTAAGAATTAACTAAGGAGTTTATTTCTCTACTCCCAAATGCTGCTCAACGCTGATATTCGGTGAGACTTTGCAATAGAAGCAGCCAATCTTGAAAAACAAAAATAAGCAAAAGAAACTTTCACAAAAAAGTTGAAAACATAAAACAGTACTTTATGCTAATCCTGGATTAAGTTAATCGGCTCTCGAACAACCGGGCCCAGCAGACTGGGTACAATAATCTTACGTTGTTTCTCGGTCTGTAGTGACTCGTTAACACCTTGTCCATTGTTTACTTCAAGAAGGGAATCTCTTTTGACGACTTTGTTTACATTTTGTGTAATTAATATACGAGCTTGCTCACAAGGTAAAACAACTTGTGACATTCTGTTAAATCTCAAAATTTAATCCTTTTAGCTCTGTTAACGAGCCACTTATTAGCCGTGAAAAACTGCTAAATTCTTGGATGGCTAAAGCGCTAAGCCTAGTGATCCCGTACATTCCTTGTAAAATTTCAAATTTTCAAAGCATCATTACTCAGAGATTATCTGGTGTATTACGTTCCATTTTTCGTAGATGGCTCATTTTGCAATGCAGCCACTTTCAATATTCAGTACTTAATTCTTGGCTGACTTGTGTTAATGAGGCAACAAATGTAAAAGATTCTCCTATTCAGGTAGTACGTATACTGTACAGCTTATAAACTTGATTGGATGTGTTGTAAGAAGTATTTAATACCATTAATTATTTAGACCACAGTCACTGTATAGTTCTATCATGTGAACGTGTTGGGCGAAGCTAAGTCAATAATTACATATTCGGGGATCTTTTGTACGTGGAGATGTAAAAAGTTTAGTACTAATGTCTGTCCTATGGCCATGCAACGGCAAGTTACTGCTTCTCTATAACCCCGGGAATTCTTTTACTTGCTCGATAGCTGAGACTGCCAAGCAAAAATGGAAACCTTAGTGTGCACCGCCTTTCCCTAAACGCGAAGTGTAATATGTTCATTCTCTTTTTTCTAGGAAAACTGCTAACGCTGCAAATAATTTTCGTTTTGTAATAAAATGAAATGGAACTATTTAGGTAGTACTGTACAGCTCATTGTGAGCTACAGCTATCGGAAACGTTTTCTAAAGAGATAAAGATAGAACATCGGTGGAAAACGCAAATGTGCATCCTGTGTTCCTTCCTGTCCATTACTGATATGAGGCTGGAACCGAAGTCAGAAGTAATGCCTTTTTTTCTGAAAATTTTGTGACATTGGAACAAGCTACAAAGTGATGCAGGACAGGCATTAAGAAATTTAGCGCTCAAGTGACTTGTAACCAAGACAATCTTGAGGATTTGATTTCACGTAACCAATTTTACCCTCAGTTAACCCTGTTTTTCTATCACTGCCAGGGATTTCCCTTGTTTCATATAGTTTTCAATTGCTGCGGTTTAAGATTGCCACTTAACCAACTTCGTTGAAGTTCACAGCCTTAGTGCTGCGGAAGACGCTTATTATAAACGGATCCCACTCAATACACCTTATTCCAAAATGGCCGCCATTTAAATATTTTTTTGTTTTTATTCAAATTAGCCCTTGATGCCTCGTTCTTAAGCTTAAAATTCAAAAGAATATTTTATCTTGAACGAGGCAACATGGGCCAATTTGTATCCGCATAAATCAGCGGCCATTTTGGAATAAGGAGTATAATGGTTTCCGTTTTGTGTTTCAAATTTAATCGACGAAAAAACGTCACTTCCTGTCATTTGTCATTGTAGTACTTACTGTGTAGTCACATTCAGAAGCACACGACCTTGAAGCGTGTAACTTGCAACTCTTTTCCTTGGAACAAAGCTGGAGATTTTAGGACACCTACTTTATGCCCAAATATGGACAAAAATAAGATCGAAGCTGCACGCGCGGGAAAATGCACTAGCTACGTTACATCCAAATAACGAAATTTTTAAACTCAAAAAACCCCAGCTCTGAACCAGAGTTAATCGCTTCAAGATCATTAGCTTCTGGTGACATTTTATTGTGTTCTGTAAGTAACGAGAATAAATCAGTGGTTATGAGAAGATTTGGAGTTTCACTAGTGTGGGCGCGAGAGTATTTCACAGATCCGCCATGTTTGATTTTTTCGAAGAATTTCTTTTCCCTTTCCAATTTCCTCGGAGTTTAAGATTCAAGATGACCGCCAAGCATTTCACACACAAGACTGGAGGAAGAAATTTCCTCGACCTCTGATTCAAAAAACTCAACGAGAAAGAAAGTACGTATACTCTGCAGAAATCATGAAAAGTCTTTACTGAGTATGCGCAAGCCGTTGCTTGGAGACCTTTTCAAACCCACGCCAAGTCTCGATCGCACTCTTGAACGCAATATTGATTTTCGTACTGAAGGCTCGATTTTGACCTTCGCCTTGTCAAAAATGTGATGCGCACGTTGCCTAAACCGATTTGACCGGAGTGATTAGCCCTGAAACTTGGGCTTGGGCGAGTTAAAAGACTTGATACGATTTCTGCAGAGCCTCTGTTGCTCGCCCTCTGACGAGTTTTAGAAAGGCTCTGCTCGCAGTGTGCCTCCGACTGGTCTCCCAGTCCTAATTGGCGCTCTGATCAACACCCATAGTCCATTTTGCATTCAGCCCTGATGAATACTTTCAGTAGTAATAATTAAATTATGCATTTATTAGAGCGAGTTTCAATCGAGTGTCGTAAAACCAAAACCAAAGTAATTACTCTGGCCACTTAAAAAGGACGGAGACAATCCAGTAAACCAATCAAAACTCGAAGTGATTACACGTAGCCGACACAAAGAGCGGGAAAATGTGCACGCGCAAGCCACGATTGGTTTTGAATTCACTTCTGATTGGTTGAAAACGCGGTGCGAGAACTTTGAACCAATCACTGAGTGAAGTAATAAAAAACCAAAGCAATTCGCTAATTACTAGTTCGACACTTAATTGAAAACCGCTCTATATTAGGTGGCCATGTTATGGCTTTGATCAAATATCGGCTCTCGCTCAAACATGCGCAAGCGTAAATGCTCAGGCTCTCCAATACCTAACCTACCGAAAAAATTAAGATGGATTGTTGTTTTTTTACGAGGAAGTGACATTTCAGTTGCTTCTACAGCCACAAAGGTAGCGTAAGAACCGTGCGTGTCTGGTGTTCTCGAGACGGAGGTGAGAGATGGTTTCATGCAGACTGAGACGCCTAAAATGCTCTGTTGTAAAGATGGCGGTTCACGAGTGAAATTGTGAAGGGGTTTAGGGCTCCAGGGCTCCAGGGCTCCGGGCAAAAAAAGGCAGGCAGGGCTCCATAACTATGGCCTAAGAATTAAAAACAACTACAAAGAAAAATGCAAAACAAAACAAAAAGAGCGAATTCCAATCAACTCCGGAAATCATCTTCTGTCCTCGTCCGAGCCGGCAAACCAATTTTTCTCCTCGTGCGAATTCAAGATGGCTTCCTCGACGGGAGAGATAGTAGAAACGTCAGCTGAGATGTCTGAAGATTCAAGGGAGTTGAGAGGCAGAAATGCTTGATTCAACAGCATGTATGTGTTAACAGGGGGCGGACAAGGTTTGCTATATATCGCTGGATGTTATGCGGTTTAAATGTGCCGACGAATTGACATCGATCACCGAGTTCAATTCGGAATTACCTAACCATGAATCATTGGTTTCTTCAACGAGGTTGCAAAACGCATTGGAATTTGAATTCGCCACAACGATCTCAATACACAGTCATACGAAGGAACCGCAGTTCCCGAACGTTCGTGTGTTCAAATATAACACTTAAGGTGAATGGATTATTTATTGAGAGTTTCTCAAGGACAGGAAACGACACGAATTAATTGGTGAGTGAATCAACACCGAATGCGCAAAATTTCAGAAAATTTTGTCCGAAGTAGGGCTTCGTCACGCCTATCCTACTAACGTCTGCTGAAACGAAAAACCACTTCCGTTCGTGGATTACGGACCAATCAGAGGCCGTTTTCCAGTTTTGACCAAACTCGTGTTGTGTGTTGCATTCAGTCGCAGCATGTGATTGGCTATGCACAACACAAATAGTCAATGCTGACTGGTTTCTTCAATGGTGGGCAAACAGCCGTTAACGAAAGTGGTTTTTAATCGTTTCAGCAGACGGTCGTGGGGGGGAGGAACGTGTGACGAAGCCATAAGATTGTCTGCGTGGGAGGCTATCCGAAGTGCTACCGACTGAAAATTTCGCACAATAACAATACTCTGTGCGCACTGTTTTGTGGGATACGGCGTTAAAATCCTCTCTCTTTTCCGTGTTTATATAGCCTCATATAAACATGAGGGGGAGTTGGGAGAATTTGACAATTTGCATAACTGTCTCGAATACTCCCAAATCCCCGAGTGTTAAGATGATGATGATGAAGATGATGAAGATGATGATGTAAACAAGGAAAAAGTTATCTATTGCTTTATAAAATATTTCAAAAAAAATATTTCCACAAATAAAAGAAAATGCTCTTTTTTTACTTCCTGATTGAAAGAGATTTTCTTGATACACGCTCATATTTCCTACCAGCTAACCAAAACGCGCGTGTGACAACACATAACAAATCAAAATTCGTTTGATGTCACAGCCGTGTTTACATACACTCATCTAAACACAGCTATTGACCAACGAGAGTGCGCGTACTATCCTAATTATTTTATAAATTGATTTAGTTTTAATTAAAAACATGGCTGTTGAGGACGTGTGTGAATATACATTGTTTATTTAATAAACATTTGGTAAATATTCAAACTCGGATGTTGCTTTTCCAGCGTGTCGATAGAGCGTTTTCACTCACGTGACCAGTAGCCATATTGGATTACTGAAACAAAAGAAAGTATTTGCATAAAAATAGAGATCAATTCCCGGAGGATAAGTTTGGTACACCATCATGGCCGCCATTCCTTTGTTTTGGAACACCAACATGGCCGCCGTGACGTCATGTGAAATCGCTCTATTGTCTCACTCAAGTTTTCAATAGGGACCTTAAGATCTACGAGGTCGACGTCGACAAAAACGTCACCTCAAAATAGAACTTTGCTCTAGTAAAAGTCTTTCGCGATTATTCCATCTTGTTCACGTCGTACAATGTGGGCGAAGTATCCTAAAAATAAATTGATACGAGCGGTTTCAGACTGAAAATAGAGGATGAAAGATTCCCTGTTGCATGCTCACGTTGTCGTCAAAACCTAAAATTTAGTGATTTCACGTCGTCGTCACGCAGAGAACTGCAAAACTATGAGCTAAAATCCGTGCTGCACGTGCAGCACGATTATTTATGCTCTTTTAACCAATGATATCGTTGTTTTGTGGCGTTTTCGTCGACGTCGTCGTCGTAGATCTTAAGCTCCCTAATGGCGACGCAAGCACACGACCGCTTATTTCACCGTCCATGAATGAAGACAGGCAGACGCAAGCATAAGCACAAGCGTAAGGATCATAATTTTTGCTTTTCCTTATGCTTGCGCTTATCCATGTGTTCGCTTGCGTTATGCGAAAACGGGACGTAACGCAAGCACAACGCAAGCTGTGATTTTCGTCCAATGAAAAACACCCGTTCCAGATTCCACTCGCAGCACTGTGTTGTATGAGGGAACATGGAACCAGTGAATCTTTGTCCCTGCATCGTGCATGGGCTTGTGTGGTTCGGTTTCTACTTCTACGTCTACTTTATGACTCTTCAACACCTTCGCATCCAGAAGAGAGTTTTCACTTGACACGAATATCGTGTGCTTGCGTGGCCAGTGAAAACCTGGCTTTATCAGTCCATACACCATACGAACTTATATGGAAACTGATTGTATCAGTCGTTTTCAAAAACTGAAAGATTTCAGTTGAACGAAATTAATACTAGTGGTACCGGTGGTCGCTTTGGAAGCAAAGGAGAAGGGCAGCGAAAGAAACAGGACCGAAGTTTAGGATACCAGCATGTACGTCTTGAGATATTTTCAATAAACGCTTAGTACTATGACAACGGTGACAGGATTAAAATACTTTGCCCTTGGCTAGACTCTGAATCATAAGTAATTGCGATCTGTTTGATTTAAGAAGGTAAGTTTGTGGTCAAAATAACTACGCATCGTTTCTGAAGAAACGATACAACGTAAATAGCTCCCTGGTAATAATAATAATAATAATAATAATAGTAATAATAATAATAATAATAATGGCTTTATTCAGCATTTCCACAAGGTGGCTCTTCATCTGCTAAAATATATCATCTAAAATAAAAATAAAGGTAAAAAAAGTAAAAAAGTAATAAAAATACAATAGTAAAAATAAATATATCTATTTACAGTGCATAATAGAAACGTTAAGCTAAAAAATTTTCTTTGACCTTTTTCATTAAAAACTTAAAAGTCATCTTAGAAAACTGGTTAAAATCAAGACAGTTCCTTACACATCCAGGTAAAATGTTAAAGCTTTTAGCAGTAGCTTGGTCTTGATAAATATATGACACTAGTGGGATTTCAAGCTGCATAGCTGCACTGGACCTCAGCGTTTGATTGTGCATAAATTGCTTCAGTCGCAGGTAACCTGGCCATTCACGAGAATAAATCGCCTTATGAACTAGCTTTAACAGCTGCCATTCGATATGTTCTTTAACTGGTAGCCAACTTAGCTTTATAATATCCTCCCTTTCAACAAATTTACCAACAACAAAACTCGCGCATGCCGTTTGAATTCTTTGTAGGCGTTTAACAAGGTAATGTGGTAAATTATGATAAACAACACAATTGTAGTACAACTTGGAAAGTACTAGGGCCTGAACTAACTGCTTGCGAATATGAAATGGAAGAAAGTTCCTCAATTTCTTTAAGATTCCAAGAGTGCGATAGCAAGAAGCTGAAGTTTGCTTGACATTTTCTTCCCATTTTAGGTTGTGATCAATATGGGTCCCTAAAAGTTTTGCCGAAGATACACGTTCTAAGGATATACTTCCAACTCTTAAATCAATGTCAATGTTATTAAGTTCATGATAGGAAGAAAGTTTAGTGGAAGATAATAACATGTACTTCGTTTTGCTGGGATTTAAAGCCAGATTTGCTTCATTAGCCCAACATTGCAGTTTATCCACATTACGTTGCACTGAAATAATGCAAGATGTTAGTTCAGCAGGCTTCGATGCTTGATATATGGTTGTGTCATCAGCATATTGATGGCAAGCACAATCGAGTTTCCCTTGGAGATCAGCAATATATATGTTGAAAATGAGAGGACCCATGATCGAACCTTATGGGACTCCAAAGCTAATACTGACAGATTTTGAAATCCGGTCATCGATTTGAACAAACTGCTCTCTTCCACACAAGTAGTTGACTGTCCATTTAAGGTATGACTTTGAAAATCCGAGAACATTCATTTTCTCAAGCACAGACGTATACTTGACAGTGTCAAAAGCTTTCGAGAAGTCAGCTAAAACAAGCAGGGTGCATTCGCTCCGATTCATTGCTTTCAATATGTCATCACGTATGCCTAATAAAACAGATGTTGTAGAGTGGCCTTTCCTAAATCCAGAAATATTGTCCTCAAGGAGATGGTGATTTTCCAAAAACTCAACAACTTGGTTGTGAAAGAGCCTCTCGTAGATTTTAGACAAAACGGGCAATATAGAGATTGGTCGAAAATCATTGTTATCTTGAGGACTATCCACTTTTGGGATTGGAGTTATACGAGCTTGTTTCCATTTATCTGGAAAGTCACACAATGTAATAAATGAGTTAATTATGTGAGTTAAAGGGCTCGCAATATATTCAGCAATAGGCTTTAAAAATTTTGTTGGAATTAGGTCAGGACCTGTGGATGTGTCTGATCGTAGGTGCTTTAGCTCACGTAGGACCTCACGGAATGTAACAAGCCTTAAGGTAAAGCTGTCATTTCCTGTCAGAGACTCTTCGGGTTGTAGTGCATCCAAGAAGGCTATCAGGTCTTCTTTAGTATCAGATGTTTGGACACCAGTAGTTCTCGTGGCTGTACTTGCAAAGTGTTCATTTAGAGCATCTACATTGCACCTCAAGGGTGTAGGATTTGGGTGCAGAATACGGTAGATAACCTGCCACACCTCTTTAGGCTTTTTGGATGACAGAGCTTTATTGATGAAATTTTGGCGAGCCTCACGTATTTTCTTCTTCAGGAGGTTTCGCACATCACGAAACTTTTGCCAGATGTCTTGTGCTTTAGTTGCGTGTGCTTCGAACCGAAGCTTGTCCCTCAGTAGCTGAGTCTGCCGTATTTCATCTTTTTGTAACCATGGAGCCGGAGGACGAGTTAGCCTAGTACGCTTTAGCGGCGCATGTCGTTCTATACACTGCAATATAAGGCCCAATATAAGGCCACTAAAAACGTCAAGTTTTTCATTGGGATCCTCCAGAGCATAAACAACACTCAATGGGAGATTAGCACAGTCTTCCACGTAAGACTCCTCATTGAACTGACGCTCATTACGAATGTATTTAAACCTTGGAGCAAAGCGCGTAACACGTATATCTATGCAAGCGTAAGGAGCATCATGGTCACTGATGGTTGAGCAAGGCAGGATATTAATGAATTTTACACGTTGTGGACAATTGGAAATGATATGGTCGATGAGTGTTTCACTTTGACGTGTCGTTCTAGTAGGTTTGTCCACATGTTGCGTTAAGTTAAAGATATACAAGAGATCAAGGAACTGTCTAGCCATAGGTGTGGGTTTTAACAGATCAATGTTAAAGTCACCCAGGAGAACCAACAGACCATTCCAGGAGGTTGTGAGTTCACTTAACATGTTCTCCATTTCCAAAAACCATTGTTGAGTGTCGAGGATTCGTGTTGATCTGTAAATGGTTCCCAATAATGAAGAACTGTTCTTATTTTTACCACCAATCTCAATCCAAAGGTGCTCCAGATTGGGGTGCTTATTTTCAATGTCCTTTCGCCTCTTATATTTGATGCTTTCTTTAATATATGCTCCAACACCTCCACCTTTAATTCCATCTCTGTTTCTAAATTCTTGGATGTGGCCAGGAATTGAAACATGATTCAATAATAGGTGATTATCCTTCAGCCACGTTTCACTTAGGGACACTACATCAAGTTGGTATGTCTGAACTGCCAGCAGAAGCTCATTAAATGTAGAAGTCATACATTGGGTGTTCAAGTGCATAACAGAAAATTTGATCTCCTGGCATTTAATTCCTCCAGATGACTATCAGAATTATATTCGTTAGACGAAACATGTTCATTCAGTGGATCTAAAGAGTCAAAATCCTTGACACTGAAGAACGGGAGTTCGCTCAGGGTACAGTTATCACATATCCATTTAAGAGGACTGCAAGCACGTATATGTTTTAGCTCCATAGGTAAAATATTAACACAGCGAGTATGAGTCAGGGTAAGACATTTCTCACACCAAAGCCTCTTGTGGTTACTCTGTACAGTTTTCGAGCAATTAAAGCATTTGATTACCGCAGATCTCGTTTGGTTGTTGCTTGGACCAGGGTTGGCCTCAACATCGCCACTTATGCTGAGCACGAATATAGCAGGATTAAACGAAGCTGTTTGGTTCGACGAATAGAATATTCTTCGCTTTAAAAACTTCTTTCGAAGTAACATAGTAGCTGGGGCATGAGGTGAAACAACTTTCCATAGTTTGTTCAACGCCTCGGATCCACCAGAACGATGAGTCGCCAAATGAATAGCAGCAAATCCAAGATGGCGGACACGATTACTCCCATTTACAAGGCAATTATTTAGAGCAATTCGCGAAATGTCACCAGGAAATAAATCTTGCTGAAGCCATTCATTATTACGAACAAGGTTGCTGATGAAGAGTCACTTAGAATTCGAAGAAATCGCGAAAACTTGGAGTAATAGACTGCAGCATAAAAAAGTCAATCCACCCGCCATAACGACCGCTGACCGCCTGGTAGGACATGTGATTGCTTGTAAAATACTAAACCTAGAAAGACTGAAGAAAATAAAAGGAATCTGTTAACATTGTCATACTCCACCACTATTGCCTTCTTAAATCGGAAGAACGATGCATATCTTTTCGTATGAAAATTATTGGCCGGGTATTCTAGAGTTTAGCCGACGTGGAGCGTCATAAAAACTATCAAAATCTGAATTTTGTTGGAATTGTCTGAAAGATTGTTTTTGCCAAAAATCAACGTGTTGACTTCATACAAATACTTTGCTCATATGACGTATCAATGCACCTATGACGTGATTCAATATGGCGGTGAGAAAGCAGACGAACGAAAAAAAAGCGCTCCCTACGCACAGGATACCAAAGATTAGAATTGCGCTCTCCAAACGTCGAACGCAAAAACTATTATTCAATTCGCACTTGTTGGAGATGACATTGGTTATAGCCAACTCAGAAGTTGCCTCGTTGCCCATTTTCCATCTCAAACTGTCACACTTAGCCATTTTTGAATCATTATGTTTCCCTTTCAGTCCCCAAGAGGTCTTGTGACTGCGTTGTCAAAGAGTAAAACTCTTGGAGACCCAAACAATTAAGCCGCCGGCGATCAAAGCGGCATATTTCCTACGTTTGGATTCAAATTTAATATTCCGGCCTTTTTACACCGTTTCAATCAATTGTTAATGAAGGTTGAAAAATCTGATTGTCTTGTCAAAACAACTTCTTATTAGAAGAGCTATTGAAATGTTTATTGAAAAATACATATATATCTTTTTGTCTGGTCCACTCAGTTAGCCACTTTTCCTTCAGAAAAATGACTTCCTTTTTCATATCTTTTGGCAGTTATTTGCATAGAAATGAAAATTCTGACCCCAAGATTCTGGCATGTAGATAGAACACAAACTGAAAAAAATTACAAATGAAATTATTATGTGGTTATGTTGTATAGGAACCCACTGGCATCTGCAATATCACGAATGCTGTGAGCGGATCAACTCACTCATTCACTTCCTTTTCAGATTGATAGATTGTGCCAAAAAATCCGGCGTTTTGTATTAAAATGGGAACAAAATCAATCACATGCCAGTGTATTTCTTTTAAAAAAGCTATATTATTCTTTCGCCGGTTTTCAAACAGTCAAATCGGAACGCTCCTAATTGACTATCTACTCATTAACCCGGGTCTAGATCTAACTCTTGGTCTTCTTTTTGGTGGCTTGACGTGTTTTCTTTAAGATTTAAAGAACACTAATTTTGTTTTGTCTGAGCTGAAAACGATTGTCCCCTCAGTTGTTTGGCAGATGTGTTTGCATAATTTTCTTAAATATCGTCATGAAACGACAACGGCGAATCGTTGCTGCAAAAGTCTTGGATAGTTGTAAAGCTATCATGGTGTGTGTTCTTGGGAAATAAGGTGCAGTTAATTAACGATGAATTGATATATGAAATAGATCATATATGAACTGCGGATATGAGATCCTCACAGTTATGAACGCCATTTTTGCAATTGCGTAGAGAAGCCTGAAAAATTCAGCACTTCAACGGGGTTTGAACCCGTCGCACCGGTATCGCGAGGTCACAGGTTCAAACACCGTTAACTGTATTAGTTACAAGCAACGAATTTTTGTTGAGTCAATTCTGGGTAGTTAGTAGACTGGTATATTGCGTAAGCAACAATTATTCACCTCTTTAACTACTTGCAAGCAATTGCTACCCGGCTTTGGTTGTTACTGAAGTTTATTTACGTCCGATGGCCGAGTATATTGATCTGGTAATTAAGTTATCACGATAGCTATGAACGCAAGTTAATCAACTTGTGCAATGAAATGAAAAATATTCTAACCGACGTCAATGAGATTTGAACCCGGGCTGAGTGTATCACGCGATGATCATCAGTGTCAGTGAAGCGTCGGCACATTCGCAAGACAAACTTAGGCACACGTTCGATCACATGTGGCAATTGATGATCAAATTTTCCTCACGAGTAAGTCGCGATTATTAGAGGATATTATCCCCGGCTAGATTTCAATATGAGACTTTAATAAAGTCATTATTATTATTATTATTATTATTATTATTATTAGTATTATTATTATTATTATTGTTGTTATTATTATTATTATTATTATTGAGAGAAGAATCTCGAGTTGGAGGTTCTGTTTTCATGAGCCCTAAAATACCGCAATGGTTCATTTGCATTTTCATCATCTTCCTTTTAATTGAAATCTATTTTAAGAATCCTTTGTGCTCTAAGGAGATTTATCGATCGAATTTTATCTCCAGAAAGCACCTTACCCAATTTGTTCTTAAGGCTATACTGAACAAGATGTTGACGAAATTTAAATGATATTGTTTGAATCAGATTGCGATTAGTAATGCTTGGGTGACTCTTAAGTCATCCAGTTGTCTTCTGAGCATACGAACTCGTATTCAAGGACCAGGGGCCGTTAGGGCTAACCCAGGAAATTAAAACACAAGGATTCTCGGGATATTTATTCCTTTTGAGCGCCAACGATCATGGAAATTGACCCTCCGTTGTTAGCGACTGACATTTGTAAACAAGTACGAAAGTCATCTTCAGAGCGGAATTAACTTGATTTTCGGATGATGGCGTCCGCTGAAGTATGCGTGAAATGTGATGTTTCATCATGTTTGTAACACTCCGTAACCGCTGTTCGTGTTTTGGGTCCATCGTGATAGTTGCAATGATAACTTGCGTCTTATCGTTCCGAAACAGTTCAATGAGGATTGAAATGCCGCCCAATTACAGCGGATCATCCTTTCAACCTTCAACTTACATGTCTCTGTTGTTTCTCTTCTTTTCTATCCTTTCTTTTTCAGTTTCTCAGACCATCTACGCTCAGCTTCTCTCGGCATCTACTACCTCTTTGATTGTCTAAAACGGTTGTATTACTTTACACGAGAATTTCAATAAAGCTCTCTGTTGACGTCCGATCATCGTCAGCCTCTTTGAATGAAAATTAAGTACACTTTGTCTTAAGTGTATGAAAGCCACATTAATACATCGATGTCTTCGCTACCTTGTACGCCAGAGAAAGCTTTCAACAAACTCATCAATTATATAGTTACGTTTTTAAAGCCTTTTCAATGACATATTTCCTTTACATGAAAATGTAAATTTATGTATTTTTTTTGCGGAAATATGGTTGCTAATTCGTCCATTATTCGGTTGCTACGTTTCCCTTAGAAACACTCGGCCATTTTTAAAAACTTTATATGAGGTTTTGAAACAATAAAGAAATAGAAAAAGTACTTTTTTTAAAAACAACCAAGCTTTTGTTTTTCTTGAACCACAGAATATTCTTTTCCTTTTTTCGAAAGAATGGTTGATGTTGTGGCAAATTGGGGCAATCTTCAAAACCAAAATATTTTCAGGGCAACATTTCCATTACTAGGGCCAACGCTAGATGGATTTTTAAGGTAGCACTTCACAGGTATCTCTGTTGACTTACAAGGGCTAGACGGCCAATGTTTAAATAAACGTATCCCTTTTTGAAAAAAAATATCATATATTTGACATTGTCAAATACGTCAGAAGGAGACTATAAATATTCATATGGCCTTATTTATATTTCGTTCTATTGAGAACAATTTTCTACCTTATTTCTTTCAGAGGTGCGAAGAAGCAGCGATTTGAAACTGCCGCTCCATAACACTGAGGTAAGATAAATGGTTAGCTTGCAATTGTTGTTTGGCAGTTGTCGCCTGTGATCTCATTGATACTACTTAGGGTATTAGATCTAAAAGGATCCGGTATATTGCCTGTCAATTTATGGCAAATTTCGAATTATTTCTTTGACTGTTGTTTTCAGTGTTTTCGAGTATTCGAAATGTACGGTAAATAATGACATTGAGATTTAAAGCGTGATGTAGCGTGCAAATCAGTTTCTATTCGTGATGATTAAAAGGGAAACAGATGAGAGTGATGTTAACTTATTTCAAAGCAATGTCGAACGAAAAACTTGTGTCTACCTTAAACTTATGTAATACGATAAAAGAAAAATCGACGGCAGAATATGTCTTCTCTTGAGTCAAGTCGATCGAATGCAACCGAGATATTTGTTTTCGAAATTTCAATAACATTAAGTGATGGAAACCGCGTACTAAGAATATAGGCTGCAATCCGTTATATGAAAACTAAACTTGTAGATTTAAAAAAAAATTAACATAAACTTGCAAGTCCATTTGCTGTGCCGGGCTGAAAGACATCATGTCTGCTCCTGCAATACCTATTGTTTAGAGCTATCATGAAACGGTACATACTCAGCATTTTAATGGCGCGAATTTATGCATTAGAGTTGATACCGCTTTATCCCAAGGCTTTATTAAAGAAGTAAAAAAGCACGTATTTAAAAACGTAGATGGACAACGAAGGAAAATCCTTTTTTTTTCTTTCCATTTACAAGAGCGGGTTTTGAAAGTAAATGAAATGATCTGACCTCTTGGTGTTTTTTAGCATTTGTCAACAGCAAGGAACAATCAACTCTTATATAACCGGTGCCGGAATGTCGAAAAGATATTTGTTATCATGATGGTTTTTCTGTGATTTGCACTGTAGACGCGAGGGTATTATATATGATCCTCACGTTAATTTATTAAAAGCACTTTAGAGTTAAGAGATCATTTTGATAAGAGTCAGTTTTCAGGCTTTTCAAGGATACTACATTTGGGCGTTTATGAGAAATATTTAGATAGTTACACAGGGCTTTAAATTATATAAAAAGTCAAATTAGGCCTGGCCTTGCGGATGAGGGGTTCCACGAAAGGCATAACACGCAGCCTGGCGGACCATAAGAAGGAATACTGCACATTTCTGTTCCGTTCATTGAGAAGAAGGATAATTACTCTTACAGGTAAATAAGAAACCAAGTAAATCTTGAGGACGGGAGATTTCTAGACCGGGTTCTAGACCCCGAAAAGAGTGAGCGGTCTGTCATAATCGGTCTGTCACTAGACCATCTTGAGTTTTATTCCCTGAGTTATGGCACGAATAAAGCTGTGCTAGCCCGCAAGCGGTCTCTAAGGTTAACACAACTTCTCAATTTTTTGCCTTTTTGCTCGTACGTATATGGTGCGACGTTTACAATTTTGAACAGCCTGCGTGTGAAAAACGGAAAGCTTGCGATGATGATTACCGAAAATGACTCGTCGTCAACGCAACTTGACAGACTGAGATCCAAGAAACGCTAGTCAAGATACATGGTGTGGTTTGTTTCGCTTGAGTTGTCTGTGGTGGTTTCCACTTGTTGTATCAATATCATTTTTGGTATTCTGTATTGTAGAGATTCAACTCGATTCTATTGGGAAGACAGAATCACTTTTTTGTTACGCCGGGTCGTATCGGATTGTCAATGGAACGTTAAAGACCAGACTCAGTTGAATCACAGAGCATTGCAGGTCGTGCGAAGCCATTGTTATCAACCTTTTTTTAAAATTTGATATTCTTCCGGGAGTTAATTGATTTCATTTGACTCGCTTAAGGTGACAAGTCATGGTACATCTAGCAATGTCTTTAAATATTGACCCTTTTTGATCGTTTTGATCGGAGATAATTCTGCCAAGTTTGGAAAGATTACCCGCGAAGGCGCTGGTGTAGTCGTTCAGTAACACATTTTTCACTGGGTACATTGTTTTTTCCCTGAGAAGCTATTCTGGTAGCCTCGACCGAGAGCAAGAATAGTCACATTGCTTTTAGTAAACTACATTTTCCTTCGAATGAATTTCGATGTGCCCAAATTTACGCTTTCCCTTTAGGAAAAATGTAATATAAAAGCTACGGCGTAAAAGACTTAACAACACACCATTCTATATTTTCGTGACTTGTGAGTACATAGTTAGTATACATTTTTCTTTTATTTCTTTTCAACCCTAACGATGGTAATAAATATTTCGTTCATTTGCCCCGCCCTCGACGCAGACAATGATGAGACGAAAGTAGTTTTACCGTAGCTTCGGGCAAATTTACGTTTTGCCGAAGAAAGCTTTGCAGCAGGTGATTTGTTGAACAGTTTCAATTTCAATAGGTCACGTATTGACCGTTGGATCGTTTGCTGAAACTGAGATTTCCAAGTCATCTTGTTGCCATCGTAGCAGGTTTGCGCTGTCTTTTGACAGTTAAACGTCGTTTTGTTTGCAAATATCAATCATAAGTGTGTTGTCATCGCATCTAAGTGATCAAGGAGCCGTATGGCTTCAATTCGGGCCAGTTATCTTTGACTTCCTGTCGAATCACCTGCATTTTTGGGCGTATATTTGCGCACGTTTTGGAAAGCTTTCATTATCTCTTGTCACAACAAGAGATGATCTGTGAATTCGAAGCCGAGTGTTTATTTCGAAAGCTTAAAGCGAAAACTCGTTATCTCCACGCAAGGCGGTAAGTTGTCGCTAGTATGTTGGCTACATGAAAACCACCTCGTGTCACGTGAAAACTTCCTTTAATTAAGAAATAGCTTGCCGGCGGAAAAGCAGCGTTAATAACTTTTTGAAGCATTTGTTACAATCCCTTGCTTCATCCTTATGCAAAATTGAAATTGGTCGCATCGACCTATTTCTTAAGGACTCTCGTATTTTCTAAACTAATTCATGTTACAATTTCACAAATTCTCACGCAAAATCCAACCTTTCTAACACGGGGAAATGCTAAATAAGGAAGATGAAAATAATATATCTGTGGTGTATTTGCCTTTTCTTCATATTGGTCTATTTCATGTATTCATGTTTTCATTTCCGAACAGTTACGTTTCTGCATGTGAAACTGTTCAGTTCATGATGATTGGCCGCACATATATCTGATCATAAATTTTGGCACACAGTACCCGTAACCTCGAGGATCGCTTAGGTTTTTAGCAAACAATCAAACGGGAACTGCTCCTCATCTTCCCTTACTTTCGTTCGGTTCCCATTCGAAGGTTTCGCTGGATACAAATACAGGCCAATATTAAATGCGCATTCGCCACGAGTCATTTACGCACAAATATAAATTTGATGGCTTTCAGACGATCACGTCTTATAACGGTTTATGTCCCCAAGACTGGTTATACCGGCAACCGGCACGCTTGGTTTTTTTCTTTTGTAAAATAAGAATATAATGTTGTGACACTTTGATGTACTGCTCAAATCTTCGTGCTGCAAAACGTAAAAGCGACGTTTACTTTTTGCAACATAATAATTTGTTTCGCAAGAAGGTGGTAATACGCGCAACAAACCATCTCAACTTGCAACGCAACATTGTTGCGCGACAATTTGCCTGAAAAATTTTGCCTGTATGACTGGGCCTTTATCTCGGAGTATTTCATTTGCTGTTTTGCCTTTTCTAGGAAATAACCAGTTTTGTTTTGGTGTGATCGAAGGGAATTTTGAATGAAATAAACAATATGGTCACTTAAAACCTAACTATCCAATCCATTATTCAATTAAATTCTGCAGAAGTCCATCATAACGTAGAAGTCTCGTTCTTTATGGAATGCGGCGTACCAGTTTATTATGATCTATTTTTAATTAAGACGGCTACTGCTAAGTGTTTTTTTGGGAAAAAAACATGACGATATTGCTTGTTCATTCCCTAATCAATAATTTTGCATTTAACACGATCAGTCAATCCCATGAGGCAACTTGGTTACGGACCAATCAGAGACATTGTCTTCATCTGACCTTATCTCACTGGCATTTGTTTGACGAGACCTGTATTTGATTGGCTAAGCCAAATAAGAGATATCGACACTTCAATGCTAAACAACTTGACACTGAAATAACCAATCAGAACTCAGCACTAGAAGTCCATAAACGAAAGCCTTGCGTATGAACAGCCGTGACTTTCTTAAGCATTCTTTATTCTTTTGGTCTAGAAGTTTCTTGTGGTGTGGTTTTGGCATTATGTGGTGTAGTTTTGTCATTATGTGGTGAGGTTTTGTCATTATGTGACGAGGTTTGATGATTACTTGTTGTGTTTCCATCGTGACATGTTGAGGTCTTCCTTTGACGTATACTGTGTTTACATTTTATGTGGTGAGGTTCTTTTATGACATCGAGTTTCGCCCCTTATGCGATTATAAACACAGCACGTCAAACGAAGACCTCAACAGATCATGATGGAAACACAATACGTAACCATCAAATCTCTTCACATAATGACAAAACCTTACCACATAATGTCAAAACCACACCACATAATGACAAAACCTCACCACATAATTAAAACCACACCACATAATAATATTGCCACAGTACACGAAGAATCCAAAGGAATGAAGATTACATGAGAAAGTTATGGCTTCCATACTTGCTTGCGTTTTGCGAATGTACACTGGGTGGCGTAGCAATCAGAGGCTTTGTGATCAATAAAACCCCTGTTTCACTGGTCATTGTTTGGTGAGCCCTGTGTACCAAATTTAGACTACCGTAACCTGATGGGCCAAGGCCATATGAGAGAGATAACGATTTCTGGTCAATTATATAGACTGTCACCACTTAGCATAAGCAAAGGAAGAAGGAATGACTAATTTGAGATTATGAACCCTATAACTTGTTTATAAAATGTCGCAAGCTTTTTTCGTTTTTGGGTAACAATTGATTGTTTTTATCAGATATCTCCAAGATTGCAATCCCTTGATTTTGTAATGCTGATGCTGCCTCTAAATGATTTTTGTCTCCTCAACTCCCCCGAAAAGAGAGAGGGTATAATTAACAATTATTCCATGAGCGTGCGTTGGATATGAGATGATAGATAGCCAACGAGGCGCGTAGCGCCGAGTTGGCTATAATCACCTCATTTCGAACAAGCGCGAGTGGAATAATTGTTTTATTAAAAACGCCCCCAAAATATAGAAAACTAGACTACAATAAAAATAAAAAGGCCCAAAATTAACACGTATGCTTGCCGTGTTTGTAGATCATGGTATAATGGCTCATAACATGATGGCTTAGCCAATCAAAACTCTCGAATTGCATTATCCAATGATCCAGTTTTTAATAACATGTATAACACGTATAACATATAACATTAAGAAAACAGTCCTAAGAAAATACGCGCCCTGATTGGTTAAAAATGGTGTTTCTATAACTCGATGGAGACACAGAACTAGTGCGAGCTGTTGACGTAGTGATGGCGCGAGCAAAGAGAATTTACATTTTGATAATTAGAGTTAACAAGTTGTTTTCCTTTTTCTCGTCGCGTTGTTTTCTAAAAGAAATAGAAAACATGTACTCCGTGTTTCTATCGAGTTATAGAAACACTCGCCTGCGGCTCGTGTTCCCCAAACTTTCGTTCTCGTTCTCCCAAACTTTCACTCGTGTTTCTATAACTCTATAGAAATACGGTACATGTTTTCTATTTCTTAAATAACATAGAGCGAGTTTCAATCGAGTGTCGTAAAACCAAAACCAAAGTAATTACTTTAGCCAATCAAAAAGGACAGAGACAATCCGGCAAACCAATCAAAACTCGAAGTAATTACACGTAGCCGACTCAAAGCGCGGGAAAATGTGCACGCGCGAGCCACGATTGGTTTTGGTTTCACTTCTGATTGCTTAAAAAAGTAACGCGAGAACTTTGAACCAATCACTGAATGAAGTAATCATAAACCAAAGCCATAGGCCTTTTGCTGGAAGGCAAGCTCATTATTATTCCCCCACTGGGACATTAAAACAGACCTGAACCAGTCAAGCTTGACTTACCTTTGTTTTAATGTCCCAGTGGGGGAATAATAATGAGCTTGACCTCCAGCATGGCGGGTTTTGTACCATGTGATCGTTAGTTGCAAAAGGCCTATTCGCTAATTACTTTCGAAGTAACATACAACACGTGTAATGACACTGCCAACCCAGATAAATACTTCCTGAATGTGCTTTCAACTGCCTTTTTTCAGACCAACCGTGATTGCATGAATGAATTTAATAGGGTTCCAGGATATTTGTAGCCGTCATTTTGGTGCAATATCGTCCACAGAGGATGCACTGTATATGTGTCTCTGAGGTATGTAATTTTAAACACCTTTTCTACGAAAGAACGAAATTAAGGGAGGATACGGGGGCAATATCTTCCTTATTAGATTTGCTATTTTCTTCCGATTGTCATCCATTCTGTTGGGATCTTAGCGGTTTCTTTAAAGTGGTACTGTAATCAATAAATCTCTTCAGATTTTGAAAGTGTGTTTGCGTAACTCCAGAATGGCAAAATTTGAAGCTTAGATTTTTATCCAAAGGCTTCGAGTGTACGTTTTGGATTTCACGGTCCGTTATTACTCGCGTTCAAAACTGACCGATTGGACTTCATAGAGTTTGATCTAGGGAAAGTAACGTCATTTACTCACTGGCTTAAAATTTCAGCGTGTAAACGCAGCTTATTTTATATGCAACACACGAAATTCCCGTACTGCTTATCGGCCGCGTACACACGCATTGCAATTTGACGTCAATTTCTCCTCGATCCAGCTCTCTCAAGATTTCAAAGTTGGTAATGGCGGACCATTAAATAGGAAAAGTCCAGTCAAAATAAACAAGTGTCTTTTTCAAATCAGGGCTTAAATCTTGGGTCACTTAGCGTTTAGTTAACACAGTTTTGAAATCCAAAAAAAACGAAGAATTGATTTTTTGGTCATAGTACTACTTTAAGACGTAGAAAATAGTCTAGATCCCTTCCTTCCCTGTAACTTTTCACCGATGATATGTCTGCATTCAACTTCAAAATGTATGGTCTATCAACTCAGTGATGAAACAACAAATTGCAAACGATGAAGTAAAGTTCTATCATTCGTTTTAATCTCATCGATTTGCACTTCGAGTAATACTGTTTAAAACAATTTAACTGCTAACACAGTCTACTCAAGCGAAGACACTACTTTGTCTGTTAAGTTAGAAATGACATCTATACGTAGTAAAGAACATTGAATCGAACCGTTTTGGCCCTTTTTCGTGACTAAAATATCACTTAAAAGCCCAGAATCTAATCGCGTTCATGTAGCTCCTTCCAAGTTCTTTTCATTTATTTAAGTTGCCGCCTTCGGCGATCAGGTATTAATCAAGTTTTATCAGAAAGAATAAAATACGGGAAATCGTTGATTTAAATAAAAAGAAAATGGTTGGCCTTACAAGTAATCAGATACTACTTCTTAAGATTTGTTAAACCGTGATGTATAGGATCTTTATTAATTTATCTTTAATCTTAGAGTGCGCGGCTTATTTCAGTCGATTGGGGCCTCATCTTTACCAGTTGTCCTTAGAGACCTTAAGATCTAGGACGGCATCGTCAACGAAAAACATGTCTATATATATATATATATATATATATTTAATACAACTGTTTGTAGTTTGGCGGGGTTTTCTTTTTTGTTGTTGTTGTTTTTTTCATATATATATGTATATATATATATGAAAAAAACAACAACAACAAAAAAGAAAACCCCGCCAAACTACAAACAGTTGTATTAAAGACAAGCGCTTGGAATGCTTCCAAACTCATGCGCAGACGCGATATATCAAAGACTGTTTTGCATTCAGTTTTTAAAACAAGCTGGCGGGCATCGCTAGACAATCATCCTATCTAAGCTGTGGAATATATTTAACTTGAGCATTTTCTTGGTGTTTTGCTAGCTCCAATGGAGTGCTTAATTAGATATTCAAGACTGAGCTTCATTTCAATAAAACCTGCACAAGTGTGTTGTGGCTTCTTGAAAAAATCAAATCGTTTTGTTTTTACAAACAACGTTTGCAAAAGGGTTTATTCTATGGTGTGTTTCTTGCAAGTTTTTTTTTGTTTTCAAAGCAAATATACTAAAACAATAAGAAATCCAGACAGCTGCGTTATGCTAATGAAATATTAGGAGAATAAAAACCGGATAGAATTAAGTTCTCTGTGCGAATTGGGATGAATGGAAACGCATTACTTGGAGGAAAAAGGGTTATTAAACATCTATACAACAGTTTATTAAAAGGTGGAAAAGTTCTCTTGCAACATAAGGTTATCCATTGATTGACAAATTATTTAAATGGACTTAAGGCTGAAATCTAAGAAAACAATCTCTTTACAAGATTTATTATTAGTATTTTTCATTTATTTATTTATTTTTTAAAAAGGTAAAAAACCAAACTTTTTTGACATTAAGTCATCAGCAGGGTATTAGGGTACCATCCGCTAGACGCATATTTTATATGAGGTAATTCCCGATGGGAATAGTTTCGCGACATAGGATTTGATTTGTCTATTCAAACTAGGCTTCAGCTGTCGGATCAATTTTAATTTTGAGATTTTAATCCGTTCAAAGTTTTATTCCCTTTGGTAGCGCCGTCGAAAACAAGGCTGGGACTGAGAAAATTAAGGTAACTCTGGACGAAAGGTTGCGTATGGATTGCGTCATTTATAGAAATTTGTTTTACAAAATTGTGACGTGGAATTGTTTTTTCTTTTCTGAAAACATGAAAATTAACTGAGAGATTCGAAGGACTGAAATATACAATGTGCGTAATTCATAATATTATAGACTTTCTTGTAAATATTATATCATTTTCTATGTGCAAGTTTGCATAAAATCAATCCGAGTTTCAGTGCATCACTGTTATTCGAAGGATAAATGAAATGGCGCCTTTGAATTCCAATCCTTCTGCATGCGTGTCTATTTCCGCGCATGTTATTCAAACGCTTCCTTAAGTGACAAGGTTATTCAAATGACAGACGGTCACAGGTTCTTAATTCACACGAGAACTGCTAGTTAACCGAAGAAAGACCGACCGTCGATCCGAAAATTGGGGTTGATTTCATAAGAATAATTTTTAAATGGTTTGAACTGAATCATAACACGGTAAACCAAGTCTTCAAGCAATAACTATTTCCTACTGAATTTTCGTAGTGTTCCTGTTATTGCAAAGTGAATGAAGCCGCAAGGGTTTGTGTATAAAATAGCTTTTGATTGGCTGCGGGTATAAATAGATTCAATGCCTCCCCAAGCCCTTCTTTATTGGATATTCACTGTTCCTTTAATTTCCGGCCTCAGGACTCTGCGTTTATTTCCCATCTTCAAAGGTTGTTTAATAACACGGAAAATATTGCTGGTAGACCCAGTTACTTTGTTAATTTTCGAGGAGTCAGTTTAAGGCGAAACTACTCGTCTTGTTTTCATCCACTCGCGGCGAGCTCGAAAACACTTGCGGACGCGATTTAAACCAAAACGGAACAATTCGAGGTAGGTAACTGGGATCATGTTTTCTCCACACGACATGAGCCATTCAGCATGTATTTTGAAACCGTTAGACTTTCTTAGCGAATCGAATTTCTTCCAAATACTCTGCTGGAAACAAACATCAATACTTTAATTTGCAAATTTAACGCAAAATACAAGAAGACTCATTTCAAAACGGACCAATTTCTGGTAGGTAACTGTTTTCTCCACACGACACGAGCTATTCGGCGTGTATTTTGTAACCGATTACCTTTCTTAGCGAATCAGGTATCGTCCGGATACTCTGCTTGATCCAACAATCAATACTTAGTAAATTTGCAAAATTAAAAAAAAAAAAAAAAAAATGGGAGAGGAACGGATTGGGTCAAGCGCCAGTGGTACATTACTGTTCGATGCCTGTAATCTTTCCCGCCTGGACTAGAGTTTCTTTCTGTTTTTGTCCATGAGACCATTCGAGTTGTCTAGTTCACTCGGTGAAAAATTAAAGCTGGCTTTAAAATTGAATCCCTGAATGCTTTGATTTTGAAAGTTCTGCCACCTCACGAAAGGCGAAGCAAGCCAGCCACGAATTCGTGACTTTGTTTCAATGTTTAAGTATGTCTACAATTGTTCTATATACTTTTTAATCTTATCGTATTAAATATTGAAATATCGCTTTTTACTGATTGCTTGCAATTACAAACCTCTTGCTGCTTTTTTTGTTTTAAATAAAGGAATCACGAACATGGAAAAGGACATATACTAGAGATAAGGTTTAGTTTACAATAAAAGCGCCGGACTCTTTGATTTTTCAATGTCGGCAGTATTCCGCTTGAAAAATGTGACAGGGTGATTTCCCATTGAGTACCGTCGTATAAAGTACGACTTACAAAACACATGTGGACATGTGAAGCATGCAGGAGTCGAGCTCTCAATTCAATTTGTCACGGTTTTCTCATAAAAACTAGCGCTAGAGTTTATCCTCGGAGAAGAAAATTAAATTGAAATTCACTTTACAAACATGGCAACGCTCCTTCTTTTTTTAGATTACCGACTGAAGGAGTGTTTTTTTTTTATGAGAACCGAGAAATAGATTTTAAAACGAGCCTCACATAAGGGTGGTTCTGATGAAAGCAACAAGAGCTAAAAAATTTCGTTTTTCTTGGATAAGGTAAGGAGAGTATGTCCTTTGCTCTTTATATAAGCTCTCTCTCACTTTTTAAAATATCAGTCCGTGATCTTCCACTGAGAGGTTTTTTTATTCATTGCTTCCTGTTATCGCAATCAGAGAGCTTCCATTCAGGAACAAAGAATTTGAGTTTAATATTTTGCCTTTTACTTTCAGTTTAAAATATTAAAATTCGCAGACAAGCTTTCTTTGGAAAATGTTCTCCTTTATGATCCACCGTAAAGCATTTAAATCTGATCTTCCGTCGTCTTTGATTCCAACAAAAATCGGTTGCAGCAAAGCCAGAATCAGTCATACAGTGAAAGTCTAAGAAAGAAAAAAAAAAGGAATGTTACGACGAAGCCGCATGGAAGAATTTCTTGATTTGCAAAATCAGGGTCTGATCAGATTTACGACTGACTTCTTCGCCGAAAGAACATTTCTGCCAGTGAAATTTTTAATTTTTAAGTCTTTTTCTTTCAGTTAATTTCAACAAGGTTGTCGTTCGAGCTCATGCAAGATCATGACGACACGTAACAACATTCATCTTTGTTATTTTTTTTTACAATCCTAGTAAAATCTTGCATGGGATAAATTATGTTCTTTTGAATGACCCCCCGGCTAAGAATTAACGATAGCACGGACTCCTGCAGCCATGCCGTCTTTATTTCCTAAGACGCTGTGTAATGAACACGTATCTCCCGACCAGCAGGTCCTTAAAGCACCTTAAAGTATTTCTATCGTTTGATTGCTTGATGGACAAGAGGTGTTTTGATGACATCTGAACTGACCGCTGGTTGCACAATATGAAATATGACCGCATCAGCCATGAAGGCCAACTTATAAATTTGGTGGTTTGAAAGTTATTAATTAAGCGAAAAGAAGACGATCAGTCGTTTGTGGCAGGCACTTTTTTATTAGTAAAACCGTCTGGGACTCCTTATAATCCCTTAAGAGTCTTTTCAAGCGAATAAACAATGATATAAGAGCCATTTATTTTCGCTTTTGTGGTAGATAAGGTCATTTCACGATGTTCCGGGGGTAATAAAAAAAATATAATAAGGAAAATATATAGAATAGTATGATTCTTTTCAGACATAAAAAGTGCTCACAGTACATTTGAAAGCTCCACTGAAAAGTGTCTAAGCTTGTAGTTGTTAACAAATTATGTGAATAATATTCTTTTGTTCGGCTGCATGTCAACTTTTTTTTTGAGATTTGTTGCTGTTTGAATTGAGTCCATAGCCGAAAATCAGAGCTTATAAAATCGAACAAATGAGGTGAATTGGGGCAGGAAGTACTTCACAAAACTAGAGCAGCCTTGTGAAAACAGCCATGCGGAAGCAACTGGGTTTTAGAAATGAATACTTCATAAATTTTGGAGGTAAGGAAAAGGATTTCTAAAACACTGTTGTAACAAACTGAGTATACTCTCTTAGTTAAGGCCAGGACAAAAATGATACTTGGCGATTTTGCTTTTTCATTTACTTGTCCAAAACAACACCAGCGTCTGAGTGTAATACTCACAATTATATTTCTGGTTATTTTCGCCGCCATACTTCAGTAAAATATATTAAACTTCGTATTTTCCTTGCCTGGAACTTCAGGTTGGGGTGTCTTCTCATCGAATATATTTCTATATAAGCAGAGAGTTTATTTGAACAATTTTATCAAACTTCTTAACGATTATGGTCTTAGTAATAAAAATAAGTGTTATCAGGAGAGTGCATATTCCAATTCTTACCATTATAATCGTGGATGGTAATTTTCTTTCTGAAGTAACATAATATTAATTTGCCGTATCGCAGCTGCAAATACAATCCGAGGTTTTCCCGAGAACGTGCCCACACTCTATCAGTTAAAAAAAACTTGCAGCCGGTCTCGATCGGTTGAACGTCGGGCGAATGATGCACATCTTTGCAATAAGCTGAAAAATTCACTAACGCAATCAATAGAAAAATACATAAATAAAAAGATAAGTAAATAAATGAATAATCAGACACAAAAGATGAAATGAAAAATAAAAATGGGAATTACCCATTTGGACTAAAGGCAACCGTTGTCCTTCCTGGCTTTTTTCTCTATTCTAAATCAGGCCCCCTAAGCCACCCCCACTAAGTAGCACTGAATGAGACAAATCTCTATTCCCATAAAATATTTCGGACAACTTGGGAACGAGGTGTTTCGGGTTGAAAATTATTTATTTTCTGCATGGAGGATGGAAAAAAGATTGCTTATTCCTTGAATTTGCGCGAATTCAAATGATGCGACGCTAGCTCGAATCGGCGTTATACCTGAGTAACTGTATAAAGGATATGTTCGGCAAATTGAAAGTCATGAAAGATATTTTGTATCGTCAAATAGGAACTCGGAAAAAAATCCGAGCCCCAGATGGGATTTGGACCCAGGAACCTCTGTGATCTAGTACGGATGCTCTAACCGCGGTGGGCTAAAATCTGGGGCTCGGATTTTTTTCCGAGTTGCCGTTTCACTTTGTCACTCGTGTAGCCGCGTTGGAACACTTTGCCCTGCATTCGAGACAATTTCAATGACGCGTCCAGGGGTTAATCGAGCCAATCAGATGCGAATCGCAAAGTGTAGCTGCCACTGTTCGCTGGGGACGCGACAATTTTCAAAAAAAAAAAAAAAAAATCGCGTAACAGTCGCAGGAAAAAAATTGTCTGTGTAGCCGCGGCTTTAATGTGACTGCGCGATGCAGTTAGCGAGTTGTTATCGCAGATATGTCTTAAATATGACTTCGCGATGCGGTTAAGAGTCATCAAAATTGGACTATGCGAGGCCCGGTCCCAGGCTATCGTAGTCCATACAAACATTTCACCCTTGCTTACCAGTCTCCAGTAGCTGGGGTTATAGCATTCGAACTAGATCACAAAGGTTCGTTGGTTCAAAGCCCATCTGGGGCACGGATTTTTTTTTTCCCGAATTCCTATTTGACGTTGCACAGTATCTTTCATGTATTTCTCACATTATTCGCCTGGGTGGTAAATTGAAAGTGATGAGAAAATAAGGAGCTTCCGAGAGATGTAATTCATTTAAAATTCTTGGCGTCGAGCAGGCCCCTCGGGAAGGGGGATGCGACGGGTGCGCGCGCAGCCCCCCGAAGGCTCCCGAGGTCCACTTTTTAGTTGACCAACGATTTGAAAAAAGTGAATTGATCAAAATATAGTTAGTATAGCTCTGTTCTGATTCACTGTTTGTGTAGTAAAAATGAAGTGAAAGTGCTCTAAATTAAAACGGCTACACACTTGTACCAGAGCCAGCACGACACAAGAGAGGCCTTCTTCACTCAGTTCCTTATGCTCATCCACTGTATTCTCTAAAACTGTAAAATACATACGTTAAGTAGTCTCTGGGCCAAAAAAAATCCATTTTGAAGTTCATCAAAAGTTTGAGTAATATCCACGTTTTTAAGTTCGCTTTTGGCTGCCTGTTTTCATATCATACTGCCTTCAAAACGCACGAAATGGCAGTCTCAGACAAGCTAATTTTAGGGATCTTCCTAGAGTCTCGCGCCTCCGGCGCTCGTTTGGTCCGTCTCCTCCTTGGATCGCACCCTCCCGCAACAAAACTTGCCTACGGACCTGAATGCACACTCGGACCAGCTCAGGGCGGAAAGAGACCGGGCGGTGAAACGAGCGGGTCCGAGCAAGAAGGTGTGATGCAGTAGACTGGGGTCTACTAAAAAGCCTTTTCAAAATGGCGGCAAGTGTTGAGATCGGCGACTCACTCGAAGAATTGGAAGAATTATTTTTACAGGATATCACAGACGCCTTTTTTGATTTGAGCGAGGAAAAACATTCTTCAGATGTTCCAGACACATAGCTGATGTTAGTGTAACAAACATTTCCCCTCTGTTCTTGATTGGTTCTCTCCTATAACCTATGGTCTTTAGGTAAATCCAAGTGTTTTGATTGGTGCTTTCTTGTTCAGAACTTTGCCATACAAGCCATTTCCATGGAAAAGGTTATAAGCCATGGTTTTTTTTACATTTTGTTTCTATTCTGGTGAGTATTTTCACGACTCATGCTGTGTGTTGTAGGTCACCCAAAAGGCAAGTCAAAATACAAGTAACAACTTGGAAATATTAAGCTCTTACTAACCGAGCTGGAGGGCCATACTGGGGAATATTGGTTGAACATTGTGCAACTAAAGATGGAGCGCAGCGAGGTCCATACAAAAATGACCAAGGTGCAATATTCCTCAGTATGGCTTGGGCAAGCTTAGTTAGAAAGTAGTTTATCATATGGTACTCGGGCCATGGTTGTTTCTTGAATTTGGGGCTTTTCAAAAACAAAAATTACAGCTTATGACCGCTTCCAAAGAAATGGTCGGCATAGCAAAATCCTAACCAAGAAAGAACCAAATTATCACAATGCTTGCATTTACCTCAAAACTACCTTACCGCAGGAGGAAAGCCAGCAGGGCAAGCAACCCCCCACCCTAGCTTAGCTCAAGGTCTAGATCCGCCACTGATTACCACAATATTTTCTGTAGTTGAATGATAAGGAAAAAAAAAAAAGGAAAGGAACTTTATTTAAGTGTCTAGTCGATCTAGCGCTGGAGCGCTAATTGGGGACACTGTAAACTGAAATGAACAATGAAAGTAAATCAAGTCAAAGCTAATTATGTGCCTTACTGTGCTAATTATGTGCCTTACTGTGAGTACAATAGTTGTGCAAAGTTTAATCATGTCTTTAGAAATCAGTCTTGTTCAGAGATATTATCGGCACGGGATTTGGGGAAAGTGTTTTTATTGTCATTATCGAGAGCTTACTGAACACAGGCTGACCAGGGTGCACCTCAGGCTAAATGACATACCATCATAGCTTACTAGTTAGTATGAAGAGTTGTACAGTGTCAAGAGAATTTGGTAAGCCTATTTATGGTTAGCTCTCACAAGCAGAAATTGCAACATGCTATTTTCAAAACAAAATAGAAAATAGAGCTAAATATTGTTACCTATTACCATTAATTATATGAAAATAAAAGTCCTGCCTTCCACATTATGTATACAGTGTGACATTGCAAATCTTCTAATTTGTGTAATTATCTATGAAAAAAATTAAACTGGAAATATGAGACAAGATATTACAAGGTCACAAATGCCATTGCCCTCATTTTTTGAATGACCTTTACAAGAGAGTGATAAATGTATTTTTTTGGATTATAGGCTCTTTAACCCAATCAATAAGACTGGAATTTTGGAGAGTTGTTAAGCATTTGAATCACAAACCCTGTGAGGGGATTCTGAATGTATGGCAAAAACCTCTACTTTGTGTACGAAATACAGATGACATAAAATAATGGAAACAGGCGACAAGAAACAATACCGCACCAAAATATAATGTCTTGCAAACAGTGGTTAAACAATAATTATGTTACCATTTGTGTCTGGTCCCCCAAGAAGGAGCCATATTAAATTAAAGATGAACTGTCCAAGTTAAATTAAGATTGGTTATTTAATAGTAATACATGAAGCAGCCATTAACCTAGCAACCTTTGTAGCTTTCTTAATTGGTGTTGATAGAAGAATCCTCCTTACAAGAAGGGTTTTCTCTCCACTAACTAAAACATTAGCAGGTAGTTTGAGGGCAATATTGTGTGTGTGAATGGTGAGCTGAGGAAAAATCATAGACAAAAGTTAGGGTTAGTCTGTAGAATGAGGGGGAGAAATTTACAAAGCAAACTCTCAGCCCCAAAATAATGTTAACAAATGAAACAAACTCTGTGTGAAATTAAAAACTTTAATCACAGAAACAGCCAGATAGTACATGTATGAAAAACTGAATCACGTAGGAGAGATTAACAACTATTTTACCATGAAAATTATTCAGCAGAAGTGGCCGGCTTGGGGGTGATGTCTCCAAAAAGGCTTGTGGTGTATGAGGCCACCTAAGCAGAAACAGCCACAAGGCAAAAAGGGACCTTGCCGAGAGCTGGAATATGACACTGACACCTTGAAAACAATATGAAACAGAGAGTTACTGTATTGATCTGTACTAATTGATTGAGTAAAAGGGCTAGATCAGCCACACATCTTTTTTTTTCTTTAAATAAGCCCTCAGACCCCCAAAAATAGATGCCAGTGATCCTTGAGTGTGAAATAATTATGCTATATTTTTTAAGTTCTCTGTGCGGTGTCGCTAGTCAAGCCTTTACAATAAATACAGTCATTGTTATTTTTCAAGGGATGTTCCAGGGCTTATGCTTTTAATTATTTTATTTATGTTTCACACAGTGGAACAAAAATTTGATCATATTGATCAGCCACAGTTTAGCTTATTTGTTTTTGTCCAAACTGCACAA
>NC_090877.1:9746870-9769370 GCF_036669935.1 Montipora foliosa | reverse complement strand
TGTTTTCAGATAATAAAAGAAAAATTCGACACATTCTTAGTGGAAAACTCTTTCAATCTTCGACGAGCTGTAATAATCAACAAAGGATAATCCGTATGAAATATGAAAGTAACGTAGAACCGGCTTGAATGAGAACTTGCTGTAAAAAGGAAAGTTTTCGTGGATTTATTCAAGGACACTTGTTCAATGTGTTTGATACAGAATGGAACAATTCTTGAGACTTCTCTTATTGTTACGAGCAAAATTATCTCCTAAACAGAGACATCTGAAATCAAATCGGATAAAGAGGCACGCTAAATAATGGCAAATTGATCGAAAATAGATAAAACGCTGAAACACGATAAACAGTGCAGATTTTTGCATTCCGAAATGACGTCAAGGATGCCCGAGGCATATTTCATGACTGGTTTTCTTGTTCCTTGATATTTATCTGCGCTTGAGTTGCTTGGCACTTAAGCACAGACTGAGTCAACCTCAAGCAGACATGATTTCTCAGAGCACAAATCTGGACATTTACTCGACAACGATTCAGTTCATTGCGGCGGATATTTGAGGCATCTCAGGTAACAAAATCAGAAAAACCTCCGGCGAATTTCCTACACTTACGAAGCATATGCGTTAATTATAAGTGCGCCCAAATGTTTATGTTATCCTTCGAACTGTATTTGACAAGGTTTAAGCTTGAGTGGTGAGCCTGTTTTTCATAACACTTTAGAGGTCACAAATCCTGAAGTACAAATGTTGAGGTATTTTCTGGAGCGGAACATTTTACATTTGCTTTTGTAAATCTTGAAGCGAAAAGCGCTGGCATACTGAACCCTTCCGATTATCAGTCCATGTTTGTTGTTTTGCCGGTCTCCTTGAACCTTGACAAAAGGAATTTGTCTTTAATTTGTCGTTCAATACTTGCAGTTCTTCACTTTCACACCATTAGACAGCTCTAGTGGTGCAGTAATTATAACAAAAATGTAGCAAACAAGTCTTCAAACTTTATCGAATGCAGATGCTTGACTTTAGAGTGAAAACGGTAGTATAATTTATTAAGGCTCTACATGACAAACTCCGTGGTAAAACGATATTCTGAAGGTCACTAAAACTTGAAGACACTGAGAAAGAACATCGAATTGCCAGACTGAACTAGTTACTTTGAACTCAGTTTGCAGAAATGTGCGATAAATGAAAAAGAAATTTAAATTTCTAGCCTTTAGAATTAAAACGAATACATCGCGCTTTTCAATAACAACCACTACGTGCCGCTATTGTTGAAATTCATTTTAGGAGAAAAAAAACAAACGATGTTACTTGACCTCATCTGGTGCTCTTAAAAGGACCAAACTATGACAGACACATTTAATATTCGTAATGAACTCACGCACAAATGCCATTTCTAGCGTTGATCACGAAATTTGCTAGACGATGATCGACATTTTTCGCCTGGTTAACATTTTATGACAATGTTTGCTGGAATCGGATAAGTTTAAGAACTCCAAATCCATTTATCTCAAGTGCCAGTTTTGTGTTTAACGAATTTGGTTGGTGTCAGCACGAAATGTTACACATTTATTTTAGTCTTGCCTCTTTTACTTCTTTTTGCCCTCAAGACTTACCAGCAGTAGTTTCCTGATAAATTAGAATACTTTTTGGGTTCATTTCTTCAGTTTTACCGTTTTCTCCATGCCTCACGGTAGCAAATTTATGTCCCTGTTTGGCCATTTCACTGGAATTTCATCTCAATTTGTTTCTTTTTTTTTCTTCAAGAACTTACACGTGCAGTTTTCGTGATGTAGCTCAACCTGTGTTGAGCGATCTTGCATGATACCTGATCATTCTCCTTTTTCGTTCACGAGTGGTAAATAAATAACTTTGATTCATTATAAAATGCTACGTTCTATTTTTTCTCTAGTACATATCCAAATTTAGAAAGGTGGTTTGGTACTTTTCATATGACAACGACGTTTTTGACTTATATCAAGAACTCAAGTAGCTTGTGCCTATTGTGTTAGAGCACTTGAATGATTAAGTACCATGGAAATTGATAAGTTCGTGTACATCTGGTCCCTTGGTTTTAAGCTTTTCATTTGATTTGCGTCTCCGCGAGTCGTAAGCTTTCTTTACGTGGCCCGGCATAAACTGCCGTGGGTTAAAAGAAAGCTCCAACGAGATAAAATCTTTTCTTGCGCAAAAATTTATTTAACCTTCAAGCCGTGACTCAAGTGTGATCAATCACTCAATACTTAATGTATCATGTTATTTTCTGGACTCAAAACTTTCGTTATCAACAGCCGCTCAAGATGTTCACAGACTTATTTATTTGAAATGTTGATGCGAAATCAATCAGCGACGAAAACCAAGAGATTGTGTACAAATCCAGTCCGGTGGAGAGTTTTAAAGTTCCTTCCACCAGAAATAGCTATGTATATTATAGTCGGTATTTATGGAGTGTTAAACCTTTCAGCTCCTCAGTTGAGGAAGTAGTTTTCTGGCAACTAAGTTGCTTTTTCTTTTTTTCGTCTGATCTCGATTCTCGTTCACTGAGCTCCCTTATTATGGGCTGTATCGCACAGAATGGACGTTTCGAATGTGTCAATACACTTTGGGGACCGCGGACATGGATCGAAAAATATCTTGCAGTGTTCTCAACAGAATTTTGTCTTAGGGAGTCCCAGGCCCACCTTTCCTGAAAAAAAAGGGGCCCTGCAGGAATTGAAGTGGGACAAAGTTACTTTGCGCTCCATGACTAAGGTGGAAAACATTCTTCGTGATTTCTCTGTCCATTTCAAATTGGAACTCTTGCAATGGTGGTCCAGTTGGCAATATTGTAAATGCATTTTATTTGTTTGCCTCGGGACAGATCTTTTTGTCGGAATCACAGGCAAGCAATGTGTATTTCGATCGCAATTCACTCTGAAAAGCACGGTCTTTCTTCAATAAAATAGCTTTTTGATCTTGCTTGCTTCGTTGTCGTCTTCATTGTCCTCTTCAGCAGCGAGCGTTTCGATGATTTTTCTACACTTTCTTAAATCCTTGGTACTTTAGGGCGAAAGAAAGAATCTAATTTTCTCCGTGCCGCGACGAATAACATGAGCCCGCACTCTAAATTATCTGTTACACAAAGAATCTACCCGATCCAATGTGGTGGCCAAGATTTGGAAGCTGCCCAACGCTCGTGCGACTGACGAAGTCAAAAGTCAATGAACTGTTTTCATTCAGATGAAGAAGCAAACGGCTGGAGAATTCGTGAAACCATTTAAAAACTGCTCACTTGCTTCTAAAAGTCTGTCTCGCTTGTATCCTTGTGCGTCCACGCTGGCTCAATTGCATGGCTTTTAAGGCGCCTCCCGAATCCCGCATTGCGCGGCCTGCTGAGAACACTGAATTCTTGTGAAGACAAACATGCATGCATTGAGGTTACTGTTACACCACGTACCATTTAAAAAAGCGACCATAATAAAGAGACCACCAGCCTCTGTCTCGGCAAGAACAATGACTTTTGTTTCAGCTATATCGGAAATGGTAAAAAAAAGTCGAAAAGTCCGCGAAAAAGGTCTGGCTCTCCGAAATATTTTTTTATTAACGTTTGCCAGCTGTCCAAAATTAAAATAAATTGGATAGTTTTTGCTGGAACGTTTACTTCAGCTTTGAACAAACCGTCCAATTTGAGAAAAATCTGGATACTTTCCATCAACCAATCAAATATCAAGATAAATAAAAGAACAGAGTATTGGCCAATCAGGTTGCAGCTGTTAGCAAGCTTAACACGCGACTTTTTTGAGCCACGGGCGGACACCGAAAGTGAACATTTCGCTCGCCAGGACAACTTGCTTTCTCTCAGATTTTTAAAATAATCGTCTTTCAGAGAACAAGCCGTTTTTGGAAGCTATATAATTAATAGGTGACAGGACAACATGCTTTTCCAATTAGGGTGGACAGCATGTTGTCCTATTACGTACACAATTTTTTTTACCCATTTGACCATGTGCCACTTCCACACTTTCCATTTTGCCTCGAGCTGTAAATAGTTAAAATAAAAGGTTTTTCTCGAAAGGTCGTACTTTTATCTCTTACCGTCGGGTTATCGTTAAAAAGTTGTCGTTTTCAAATCGATTCATCGTATACGTGTGGACGGCGGGTGAAATGAACCCCAAACAGTACGAAAGCTGTAAGAGGTCACTGCTAATGGCTTAAATAGAAATAGTTACTTAATTGTAAGCGAAACCAGTATCAATTCTTCCGTATACCTCCGATTTCAGTAAACAAACGAAGAGAACACAAAAGGTAACAATGCTTATGACATGTGGATGACTTAGTATGCACATAAGGCCTCTAAAATTTGCCGTTATATTTTCTATAAAGTTACACTTTCCAGACCCTACAGAAACTATCCAGTGATAACAAACGTTACAGTTTGTGGATACGAGGAAAAGGCTGCCCTGCAGGCGGGTATCCCACGTAAAGAAATTCAATACTTGCAGAAGACGAAATACGGTTTGCTGCTCGTGTTTTTCAATTCGTTTTGTACTAAGGACCTGTACTCGTATTTGTTAGAGGATGCCTAGACAACAACTTGATTAAAACTGAGTTGGGGAATGTCATTCATGCGGCGAACGAAAATTAGCTTTTTATTTTTACCATAAAAAATCTTTTGCATTTTGCTACGTACAGGGCAAGGTTGTTAATTATCCGCATATCGAATCGATCACATCAAACACAGCGACAGCAGCAGAAATAACGTGGAAGCTGGCCAAGGAAAAAGCTTTCAACAAAGCACAATATGGGATGTGCGTATGCGGGATGGCGATGTGAATCGTTTCTATCAAGTTATAAGAAATACTTGAAACAAAATAACTTTCCTCCCACAATGTTGTTTTGCCAAATCGACGCAGAAACTCACTTGCAAACAACGTTGTGAGGCAGATCGAGCCGCGAAAGATTGAGATCTGTATATTCGTGTACTGTTCCAAGGAATTTTTTCACAGATTGTAGAATTTTTACTTACAGCCGAAGCCTGTTGTTTGCTTTGATAAGTGCATCCCACGTGAACGTCTACCCTACACTGCGTCTTGTTTGAAATAAACCTCGACGGATTAACACCAAGCACTTATCTTAATACAGTATATTTACGATGTGCATGCCGATTGCATTGACTGTACACAAGCATGTCCTTAAATTTTTAAATTTCGTGTATTTGTTGTGGCTCAGGGACGCCAGCTTTTTTGGTAATAGCTGATAAAAATTATAATCATCATAATTTAAAAGCACTAAATCAATTACTATTGTTTAAAAAGCAAGAATGAAATATTCCTGGATTCGAATCGAAGTAAAAATATACTGTGTGACACAAAGAAAACCTAAATGCAAGTTTCCTGTGAGTGGTAGTCATTGACCCCTTTGGTCAGCAAAAACTGAGCTGCGTTTGAGGCAAGCTCTTTTACAACTCAATATTGTTCGATGAAGAGGGCTAAGTGATTAAGGAAGGCCTCTTGGAAACATTGCTTCTAGCATTAAATCAGTGAACGTTTTAACGCCTGGTTTTTTCTCAGGCTTGCTTGCAATTTCGTAAGTTGCTCACTGAGTTATCTAACTTTCAAGTAAAGCCATTATCCTCCCAGTTATGGGCGCAATTTTAGCAATAGCGTAGAGAAGCCTGAAAAATTCACGACTTCAACGGGATTTAAACCCGTCAGTGGCTTCATAGCTCAGTTCGTTAGAGCGTCGCACCAGTATCGCGAGGTCACGGGTTCAGACCCAGTTGAAATCCCGACGTTTTTCAGGCTTCTCCACGCAATTGCTAAAATTGCTTCCATAACCGCGAGGATCATCGCTTTACTTGATTTCCTATCCGTAGTTCAGTATATGATTCATTTCATATATAATTTCGTTCATTTTATCTAACTTTCATTTCGTCTTTATTCCACAACTTGAATGTATGAAATGTGTTCTAAAATCATTGCTAGAATGTCTCTAGGCGTAACCAATGCACCGGATGAAATTTATCGCAGTTTTCCGTAAACAGTGCTGTTGTTTTTGTCCTTCTGTAGAAATCATTTAACCCTTTTATGTGAATTGCTTTCAACATTTAGCAGCATGTGGTCCGCTTAATGACCAGGATTCATTTTGAGTAACGTAAAAATCAATTCAAATTGCGTTTACTTGCATGCCAAGCTCTCAGCATACCGGACCTCCGTTATTTTTTGAAAAAGAGCCCATAAACTCGCCGCTTCATACTGGTTTCCATCGTTTTACTGAAATCGGTCAGAAACACGGGAGAGGGGAATTTGGAGGGTTAAAATCCAAAAAATTCCCGCCGCAGTATGCCCCCGAACCTCTTAGTAACTTTTTCGTTGTTTTGGAAACTGGTTATTAATTATCCTAGATCCGCCCCTGCTTGAACAAAGCACTTTTAAATCAATCAGACTGCGTGGTAACATTACCATCATAAAATCATCAACGCGAACTATCAAAGGCAAACTATTGGATGCCTAGTGCCAAACTTGCACCTTCTATCGAGTTTTGATGGCGGAACACTCAGAAATCATTGAATTTTTGAATAGGTTAGTTTGGTCCCTCTCAAGGAGTCTAAGCGATCGCTGATTGATATCACTCCCTTGCCATCTGCTTCAAGTCGTTTATGGAAAATAAATCAACCAATCATTGCAGATAAGCCGATATTCTCTAGTGCCTTTTATCTTTCCAGTTTTTAAAAGGAATTATCAAACGGGAAGCGCGGTCAAAAAAATAACCTCCTTCTTTTTACTCTTGACGTCTGTTTCTATGGAATTAAATTGTCACCCTGGCATAGTAATGATGTTTTACATGATCTATTAAAAATACAAAAAACAGCTGAAGGCGACAGCTCAACGCTTTCTAAACACGTTAACATAATTAACATACTTTCTACAGGTCGGAATATTTGATCTGATCCATGGTTTAATTTCCATTTTGAGTTTTTACCAAAGTGCTTTAATTTGAATTTCATTTCATTAATTTCTTTTCGTTTTAGGTCAAAGCGTGAAGATTTCGTGGAATCCGATTGGCTTAAGCAGAAAGCAGACGGTTTCAAGAAGTGGAAAAACCCAGCTCATTGTTTTGCTTATGTGTTCGACGTTCGGTGGCCGTTAAACAGCGGCCTTACTTCACCTCGGATCGATCGGTTGAGACAGTGTTCCATCATAGTCGCTATAACTTGTCACCTTAACAACACCTTAATATGATTGTCTGAGATTAAGGCAAATTGTCAAATTCAAATGGCTTTCACAACATTGGCGTCGTTAATGTTTATGGTACTTCTTGCCCATCCTCCTTTGCCAAGCAGCGCAGAAGTAAAGCTCGGACTTTTAATTCCGTTCGAAAAAACAAATCGACTTGGAAACCATTATCACAGAGGGGAATTCTATTCATCCGCCATGAGCATCGCGGTGGACGCCATAAACGATCAACCCGATTTGTTACCTGGTCAAAATGTCAGCTTCATTTGGAATAACACAGACTGCGAAGAATTCAAGACACTCCAGTCATTTGTCTACCAACTCAACGAAGGTGTGTCAGCATTTATCGGACCAGGTTGTAGCTGCAACACATCTGCGAGAATGGCAGCCTCCTTTAACAAAACCATGATATCTTATGTAAGTAACTTGAGTGATCTTGTCAGTGGCTGTTGTACAGTCTTCAAATTGGGCATCTTTTAAAACGCGTTTGATAGCTGCTTCGAGGAAAATCTTTAAAAAAATCCGAAAGTAAAAAAAAAAAAAACCATTCAAATGAAGGAAAGGGTTAAGAACTCATTTAATTTCGTCGTTAGATTTGAAAACTAAAAATGACTCGCGTTCTTTGTATCACAAACTCTCAATTTATTTATATATCACGTTGCGTTCAATTCTGTGCGACGATGAACTGGCCATAAGCATAAACTCCTCTTATTAATCGCAATATTACTGCATTGTGTTCAATTTCAGCTGTGAAATTTTACTGATTTCTAATAATGTTTACTTTTTCAATGAAAAGGTAAAGGCGCAGCTTATCAGCCCGAGGTTGAACAAAAGCGCCCAATAGATTACTTGCTGAAGTTTTTATTTCTAACGCGTTGCTATGAGACACCATTTTAAACCTACCGCATTTCAGGCATAGAGTAAATAATTTATAATACCCTATCTCAGGTGACGATCAGTTAAAGTTGTTCTTTTTTTGCTCGCCCTGTCAATAAGTAGCCATTATTGATGTACATAGACCATGGTTGGAAAAGCACTACATGGATGGGTAATGGTTGGAAAAGCATTATGGGTCATGACGCAGATGTACTTTTCCGTCTCAAACATATGAAAATAACAAGCAAGAACTATCTCCGTTCGCAGCCATTTACTCAACTCTACTGTCTGTGAAAAAACGCGCTTACATTATTTTTGTATAAACTCTTGTTCTTAGGCCATCGTAGCTTGATTAAGAAAATAACACAAACAGCGGTGATAAACATTGTACATGTATTCCAACGCATTTTTATAAAACTTGACGTTTCGTATGCTAGTCAACGCACGTCAAGTTTTATAAAAATGCGTTGGAATACAATGTTTATCACCGCTGTTTGTGTTATTTACATTATTTTTTTTGGCAAAAATTTCCTTCATATTTTCCGTCAGGATTACTAACCTCTTACTAACGGAGCTCGAGGGCCGTATTGGGGAATATTGGCTCGAGTTCGTGGGAGTACGGATGGAGCACAGCGAGGTCCGTACAAAGACGACCGAGGGCCAATATTCCTCAGTACGGTCCCGAGCAAATGAGGTTAATAAGTTGGTTATTACAAGGCATCATTTCTTTAAGCGGTCGGACACTTCTCTCCTTGGTCTTCGAAAAATATCTCTCGTTTAAATGCAATCTTACCACCCCGGGGTCCCAGGTGACCTTCCTTGAGGCTACTGCGTGGTCATTAAGTACGTAAACAGGAAAAATGGCAGGTGAAAGACGTATTTTTGCGGTTAATGCTCTTTTACTTTACTAGCTTCTCTTGCTTCAACTTTTCAGTGCTGTGGCTTCTTTTTAGCGCTTTTAATGCTTCAACGCCTCTGCCAAAGACATTATATTGTGACATGGGTCGACGCCGGCTGGGCGGGTTACCCAGTGTGGTAGACCGGGCAACCCCGCCTCGGCGGGTTACCTCATACACCTATGATGTAAATGCGAGATTGAAAAAATTGGAGTTTATATGGACAAGAGGCTAGGGTTACCCCACCTCCATGTAAACAGGCCCAAAGAGACGCAAATGAAACTTCCTTTGTACCAAACCTAGACACCAGTCATGGACGCAAATGTTAACAGTTATCGTGAACACAATAAAGATTCAATGGTGATCTATTGAACAAGGGTTCACTTACCGATAGTTTAATTGTTTAGACTGGCAAGCTTTTTAGTTGATTGTTTGATTGCCGAACCCGATCGCAAATAAATTACTTCAATCATTGAAGTGACACGGCTTCTATGATATTAAATTGCTACTTGGCATTCACTCAAGCATCCCCTGTTTCGTAAATTGCCCTTCCCGCTCAGTATCAGGTTGAAAGCTACGTAAAGACGCTATTTTGATTCAACGAGTCAAACAAAATTCGAACCAGTCTCCCGTACAACCTCAAAATGGTCGCGCACTGGCGCAAAAGAAAACAAGTCTGAAGTGAGTACCACCTTTACTCGGACAAACTATATCGTAAACTCCATAGGATATCTGGGTAAGGACAACTTGCAAAATATTCAGAACGAATTCGCTAAAACGCAAATCTAAGAGAAAGCGGTTTTCCAAAGTAAAGTAAAGTAAAGCAACCATATTTAACGTCGATAACTCGTAACAGTAATTCAACTGACAAACCTGAGGTCGACGGTGCGCTCATTTTACTCCCCCCCTCTCCATCAGTGCTCCGTTTTACGGGTATTTAAAGCTACTTAGCTACACGGAAAGGAAAGAAGTCGAAACAAGGATGCGAGATCCGGGAATCGAACTCAAGACCTCTTGCACCAAGGCCGCGCACTAACCGACTGTGCCATCCTTGCTCCAACGACATGAATCATTACACATCCATTTTTACTTTCAACAGATGTGCAGCAACCCAGAAGTCTCGTTTAAAGAGTTGTATCCCACGTTTATCCGCACCTTTGCCATCGACACTAAGCTCACCCCAAGTTTGCTGTCTCTCCTCAACCATTACCACTGGAAAAGAGTGGCAATCATCTACGAAAACGTCACCAAATGGATCGAGATAAAAAACAATATGGCGAAGCGGTTGAGAGCCAAAGGAATAACTGTCGCTCTGGAACTATTGACGCATCCATCGGCGCATTACAGGCCTAAAAACCACACAGATAACTATAGAGGAATTATGAGAAAAATCAAAGAGGAGGCCCGGAGTAAGTGTACTGAAATTAAAAGGACTTGTGCATTTAGTTAAGTATGAGGGTTACATACAAAGTAATTATTCATCATTTGATTCCGCTCCCAAAAAGTTCTAAAATATCAGGAACGTCGTCGAGAGTAATTTATGCGTTTCTAGAAATTCACTTTTGCTGTTATGTCCAGAAATAAACGTAATTCGTCCACACTTATCCGGATATTTTTTAATCTTGGGGTGCAGGGATTGCGCAGTGGTGAGAGCACTCGCCTCCCACCTATGTGGCCCGGGTTCGATTCCCAGGGGCCCGTTTCTCGAAAGTCCCGAAAACTTTTCGGGCCCAAAAAGCCATTTGTGAAACTGCTGACCCCTTGTTTTGGAAAGCCGATCTTCAAACGTGTTTTCAAGGAAACAAAAGAAAAATAACTGTGAAGTTTGACAATTTAAATCCTCTCCGTTCTTGAGATACAAAGGGAATTGTGACATCCGCAAATGGCCCGCAAAGTTTCGGGACTTTCGAGAAACGGGCCCCAGATCCGGCGTCATTTGGGTTGAGTTTATTGGTTCTCAACTCTGCGCCGAGAGGTTTTCTCCGGGTACTCCGGTTTCAATTCCTCTCTCCTCCAAAACCAACGTTTGACTTGATTTCATTTTACAGTGTCCCCAATTAGTGCTCCAGAAGTTATACATGTGGATGCACGCCATTCTTTTCCAACTTCAACATCACTCCTGTACCCAAAACTCTTCCCCAAGTAAGGAAATGTTTTAGGAAAATGGTCAATATTTAGTCGTCCAGAGGATTATCTGTCTATGGAAAAGCGTTGAATGTAAAACCGCTCATTATTCCTAAGTTTATATATATGTCGTGGCCGTTATCGGTCTCCGAAAACTTCATAAGAAAACTCAATCCAACAATTTATAAGTAAGTTAGTCGACTATTTCAGACTAACAGAACAAAGTTTGCAGTTACGTTTGGACCACATTTTCCTTTGTGTTATCTCTTCACGATGCCCCTGTTACAGCAAAATCTTGTTCACTACTTGCACAAATCCCATAATACACCTCTTTTACCCCCCCTCCCCCCCCCCAAAAAAAACAAAACAAAACAAAAAACAAAAAACCGCGTAGGCATTGTTTTCGACTTCTCAGGAGAAAGTGCAAACAATGGTTATTCAAAAGTCTTGGGGGGTAATAGAGGTGTACTATGGGATTTTGCAAGTAGTGAATTTATGGGAATCCAGAAGGAAAAACACTATCTTAATTCATGCGTTCGTCAGAAAGGGCGATCTTAAGACAAGCTTTCTTATTACACCTGAGAATGGGAGGCACTGTTATGACCGTATAGACTGTCACCAGTATTGCTGAGCTCGTCCTTTCTCTTGTACTCTTTCTTACTAGTTGTAGTGTTTGTATCGGACCTCTATATTGCCCGAGAAGGAATGCTGCACGCTTATGACGAAGGAATGATAAACGGGGATTACGCCTTCATCATTTTTGAACTTGACCAAACTCAAGTAACACTTTACAGAAAACAACCTTTCAAATGGTTCTTTAGCAGTTACAAAGAGACTCTCAACCGCTATCATCATGTCATGGAAGCGTTTGAAGCTGTTTTTGTTTTGGCCATCAAAAGCCCAGAATCGGAGAGCTACGAAAAATTTACTGCAGAGGTAAAGCGGCGATCAAAAGAGGCGCCATTTTTCAGCAAGGTGTATACAGGATTTTTGTGGCGAAGTGGAAGTTTTCTTGCTAACGAAACCAAGGTAATATTTGAATTTTGTTGGAGGTTAGACACTTGCCCAATATGTGAAAATACCTATTTAACAATTACTCTGTAAGCGCACTTTTGATATGAAATGGTAAATGGCCAACTCTGGCCAGGTGCACAAAGACGAGTTGGCAACTACCATTCCCATATCTAACAAGCGCGGATGTAATGATTGCTGTATTTAATTTAAATAGATTCTAAGCGTTTGCATACTTGAATGATATTTCTGGCGAATCGAATGAGCTTGCGAATTAGTTAAGAAATAAATATTCAGACGGCGCAAAAACCAACATCCCCTGGGTATTATCCCACAGGCACCATGCATATATTGGGGTAGTTGAATTAAGTATAGGTCATTGTCATCTTGGCCAGCAAACAATCCGCACTTTCTTCGTCGTACTTAGCGCGATCATGCTTTAGACGAGCTAGTAACTAAGATTTAGGGAGCCGATCAGAGCGCTAGAAAAGCTTTATCTGAAGTTGAAAATGTAACACATAAAAAAGTAAATATATTAGTAAAGCTATAGCTATTTACCAGGCCAATCACAGCAGACGCGAACTGTCAAACAAGCTAGTCATAACACTGAGAGAACCATTGCCATCCGCGGGAAAATGCCCACAAGCAAGTCACAATCTGATTGGTTGAGAATGGGGCGCTCTATTTTTAAACCAATCAATACGCATTGAAATGCAAAACGAAAAACAATCATGATGTTACTTTCCTTTTCACACGAGACCATTCTAGACTAATTTATTAAGTTGTTCTTTGGGCAATAAGCCGGAAAATAATTGTGATTGTTTGTGTTTTATTTGTTGGTTGTTGCCTTTGTTTAGGTACCTATATATGGAGCTTATCTTTATGATGCCGTGTACCAATATGCTCTTGCTCTAAACAAAACCCTGGCAATGAAACAACCAACTACAGGGCAAAACATAGCTAAAAAAATGCAAGACATACAATACGACAGTAAGTGACAGTGCTTTCTATTTTCATGGTTTTATGAGAAATGGGAAATGGGAAAATGTTAATTTTTTTCCCACAGAAAAAGACCTGCATTAATGAAAAGTCTCGAGAATTGAACGCAGGGTAACAAAATGAGAGAATGTAATTTGGTTTTACTGAGGAATATCAAGATGATAGAAGAAGTATACAGTTTCAATCCGACTTGGAAATATGGTTTCGGGAGTCGTGGATATATTATACCTCACCGAGAAACACTCAGTTCCTTTTACATGGCGAAAGTGTAAGGTGAATGCAAGAGAAAATAAGGGGGGAAGAGAACTCATTCCCCCTAAATACCTTTTCCCATAGGTAATATGTCTCAAGCTTTTTTTTTTTTTTTTTTTTTTTTTTTTTTTTTTTTTTTTTTTTTTTTTAAAGAGAAGATGGAAAGAAAAATTATTGAATTACATTGGTGGCGAGGAGGCCTAAAAGAAACTACTAAGCTTATGTAAATTAGGCCTCCCCAAGTAAAAGCATCTATCTATTGTTGACATGCAAGTTGGCAATGGAGAATACAATTGTTACAAACATTTAGTTATTTAACGTGTTGAAATATAAAGTAATGAACGGAAATTAAAAACAGTTTAAACTTACAAGTTGGTAATGAAGCATACAATTACAAACACTTAGTCATTTAATTAAGGTGTTGAAATATGTAAACAGTTGTGAAAGTAAAATTACAGGGTGAAAACAATTTGACACAGGAAGAACAAAATACTTAATTTTCAGAATAGTTGTTAAAAAAGAATGACTTAAGTGCTTTCTTGAAGGAAGCTGTTGAGGAAGAATTCATTATATCAATGTCAAGAGAATTGTAAAATTTAGGTCCCTGATAGAAAACAGAAAATTGTTTAATGTTAGTCCGACAGAAAGGCACACGAAATGCATGAGAGTTTCTCGAATAATACGTGTGAATTTGACTGTTTAGAGTGAATTTGCTAGCTAACTTGGGAGGAAGAGTTCGAATTTGATAGGAGAACATGAATTGACCAAGTTGTAACAGGTTAAGATCATGGAATTTTAGGATTCCAAGTTTCTTAAATATAGGGTCAGAATTGGCATTAAAATGAGATTTATCTATGATTCTCACCACTCTTTTCTGCAATTTTACCAGACGAACAAGGTTAGTTTTATAGGTGGACGCCCAAACTATATTACTGTAAAAGAAGTAAGGATAAACAAGTGAAAAGTACAATACACGTAAAGAGTATGAAGATAAATAAAAACTTGATTTCTGTATCATTCCAATTGATTTCGACACTTTGTTAGCCACATGAGAGATCTCAGACTTCCAGGTTACGTTTTCATCGATGATCACACCCAAGAAAACTGTTTCTTTAACTTGATCAATTTGTTGTTTATTTATCAAAATTTGAAAATTATAACTTCTACGTTTTTGGTTTGGTTTGAACACTATGAACTTGGTCTTTTTAAGATTCAGTGAAAGCTTATTAACCCTAAACCATACTGACAACTTATTTAACTCGATATTCAGCTGATTAACCAAATAATCAGGATCTTTACCAGACAGAAAAACGTTGGTATCGTCCGCGAATAAAATCAGTTGTAGTGCCGTAGATGCATTGACTATATCATTAATGTAAAGAAGAAAAAATAAAGGCCCTAGAATAGAGCCCTGAGGAACCCCACAGGATATATTAAGGCGAGAAGAAACATGACCGTTGAAATCTACAAATTGTAATCTGTTAGAAAAATAGCTTTTTACCCATTTTAAGGCCAGTCCACGTATACCATAGTGTTCAAGTTTGTCAAATAAAATATTATGATTAACTGTATCGAATGCTTTTGAGAGATCAAGGAAAATACCAACAGCTATATCACCACGATCTAAAGCAGAGGAAATCTTATCATACAAATCAATCAAAGCAAGTGTAGGGGAGTGATTTTTCCTAAAGCCATATTGCTCATCACAAAGGACATTTAAATTAGTTAGATAATCATTTAAACGGTTATAAATTATTCTCTCAAGAAATTTGGAAAAACTAGGTAGAACTGAAACAGGTCTATAGTTAGTGAACAACGACTGGTCATCAGCTTTGAATAAAGGTATTACCCGTGCTATCTTCATTTGATCTGGTACAATGCCATGAGCAATTGACAAGTTAATAATGTGAGCCAAAGGTTCAGAGATTAATTGGATAGATTCCTTTATGAGGGACATTGGAATGTTATCATAACCCGCAGCTTTGTTGGATGCAAATGATTGAGCAATAACAATAATTTCTTCTTTTGTTGCCGGATTGAAAAAGATAGATTCTGCAAAAGATCCTGAAAGAAAGTCTTTATGAGAAAAAGGATGAGATTGTATTTCTTTTGCAAGGTTAGGACCAATACTGGAGAAATACTTACAAAATTTATTCGCGATGATAACTGGATCAGATATTTCTTGACCATCAGATGTGAATATTGAGTTTACTTTAGGCTTTGATTTCTTCCGATTCAAGATGTCATTAAGAATTTTCCAAGTAGCATGGGTATTTGCTTTTGCATATTCTAATTTCTTCTCATAATATAATCGTCTAGCCGATCTCAAAATGTGATTTAATTTGTTTTTGAAAGACTTATAGAGTAGATTGTTATTCTGTGTCGGTTTATGAAGGAATTGTTTATAAAGTTTGTTTTTCCTTTTAATCGACTTGAGAAGAGCTTTAGTCAACCACGGTTTTTTAATAGATCTCTTCTTCGGAATCAATTTCCTAACAGGAAAACAGTCATTGTATATTTTGGTAATTTTATTAAGAAAACTGGTGTATGCAGTATGTGGATCATTGTAACCTGCGAGTGAAGACCACTCAACACCCTCAAGTTTTTCAACAAACTTGGACCGATTAATTGGGTTCTTATCTCGGACAAAAATGGGATCTTGTCTAGAATGATGTCCTAGAGTGTTGTCCGAATGAATAGAAAAAACAGGAAGATGATCTGAGATGTCAGTAAACAATAAACCACTTCTCGAACGAACAAAGAAATTGTTCACAAAAATATTATCTATTAAAGTAGCCGTGTGAGGGGTGATACGTGTGGGACGTGTAATCAAAGGGAGTAACATATTAGAGTACATTTCATCAAGAAATTGGCCCGTAGAATGATGGTGTTGGTAGTTCATTAAATTAATGTTGAAATCGCCCAATAAAAAACATATCTTATTTTCCCTAGAGATTTTGCCTAACGATTCATTGATTTTGGTCAAGAATTCGTCAACACCTTGGTTGGGTGGTCGGTAAACAATGCCAACAATTATGTTTTTAACCCCTGGTCTTAACACCTCAATAAACAATGATTCAGCGATGTCAACATCACTGAAACAAAAATCTTCTCGCTCTTTAAACTCAATATCATTAGAAACATATAGTCCTACACCGCCACCAGGTCTACTTTGCCTATATTTGTGGACAAACCTAAAGCCATCAATATCAACCGAGTGAAAAGAATCGCTCAGCCAGGTCTCAGAAATACCGACGATAGAAAAATTAATCTCTAAAGATGATAATAAATTAGTCAGGTTATTTATATTACGCTGGAGACTACGAATATTCAAATGGAGTAGAGAAAAATCGGCATCTGAATATTGTTCACGTTTAAGCATTTCGTTAAATTGATTTTCTATAAAGTAATCGCAAGGTGTCTCTCTTGCATTGAAATGAATGTCAGGGTCAAGACTGTCAGTCTGAGTCAGAGAAGCGTTTAAGTTCGTGAGAATAGGATTGTAATAAAGGCTAGAAAACCTCTCGGAGTTGAAGTGAACAGGACCGTTCTGAAGTTCATAAAGAGCAAGTGAAAAGCTAGAATCATCGAGGTGATTAAAAGGGAGAATATCCGTAAATGTAGTTTCAAACATGCTACGTGTGTAAATTAACAAAGACAAAATATATATATATAATAATAATAACAGTAAATAAACTTATCTGAAGTAAGAGGGTTTATCTTTCACAATTAATTTGTCCAAGACAAAGTACGCAATTTTCCCTTTTCTTTTGGCTTCCTCCCATTGTGGTCGCTGTTCATCTCTCTTCTCAAGGGTTTCCTGAGCAAGATCTTCCTTGATGTAGATCCCAGCCGGTTTAATTGTCCTCGAACTTTTGATGATCAATTCCTTCTGCTTCCAGTCTCGAAGCCGGCAAACAATTGTACGAGGACGTCTCCTAGTACCAGTAACAATCTTACCAACACGATGGGCACGTTCAATGCTCGGCTCGAATTCCAAACTAAGTTTATCTTTGAGGACTTCTTTTACTTTTTCCTCTGTAACGTCCCACGATTCGTTCTCCGCCTCCAATATCCCATCAATTCGGATGTTATTCCTTCGACTTTGATTCTCTAAATACTCTAGTTTGTCCATGTGGTAATCGATGGAGTCATAAATGTCTTCGATATCGGCCTCGACGTTCGCAAGTTTGGTTGCATATGGCTTCAGATCGTCAATATCTCTTTGGGAGAATTCAAGACTCTCCTTAAGATCTTTTGCATCTACTTGACAAATGTTTAAACCTGCCTTCAGTTCAGCCACAGTTCCAATCACTGCATCTAATCGAGAATTAACATTTTCTAGGAGAGACTGTAAAAGGGATTTAAACATTCTTTCCTGAACTTGAAGCATCTCTCTCAACATGGCGGTCGTCACAAATTCTCCGTGCGGATTCATTTCAGCTCCAGCGCCGACAGATGTCTTCGAATTTCGGGTTTCAGGCATGACGTTGGCAAAGGCAAAATTTGTTTTTAAGACAGACTTGTGTTAGTAGTTAATCTTAAACAAAAGTACTTAAATAGAGTAACCAAAACGTACGGAGCAAATCTTTGGCATCCGTTCTGCACAACTGCCAACTGCACAACTCAAGTTTTTACATAGTTTTTGCAAAGGAAATTCAGGAAATGGAAAATTACTAGCCAGGTAATGGTGCTCACCCTTCACTGCAGGCCGTAGAATGTGATTACTCAAAATGGCCTACTTATATTTTATTTAAGGCATTCTTGGGTACAAAATTCACTTTGACACGAATGGAGACGCGGAGTTTAACATGACACTATTGGATATGCAGTCCATAGGTAAGGAAACGTTTTGTGCAGCTTGTACATCGGGTCAGAAATGTGTTTAGCGGTTTCTGATTACTTAATCCTCAGTCTAAAGATGAATTAATATGCCTACCCTTTAAATTGCCTATCACCCTTAGCCAGTGATAATGAATTCTGATAATATATGTCCACCAAAGACGTCCCGTGAAGAAATAACTCTTGTTGTCATCTTAGATTTATTTTTCTAAGAAGGCAAAATCCTTTTTATTCCGCCATAATGAATTTAAAACGGAGCGAATGAAAGCCTGGGAACTAACTAGCTTGTGACTTCAGCCATAGTTAATTGAGGGGAATGGTTATGAAACCCGACAAATTTCTTTGTTGTATGTTTTTGTTCTCTTTTTTGGCTCTGACTGTGCGCAAAACACAATAGTTGTTTACTCCGTACTGCTGTTATAACCAATAGAAAAGTGTTGGTTACGTAATTCATGCACAGCGTATAGGCGCAGAACATAATGAGATTCGTGGTGCGTCCTCCAGCCCGGTATCATTTTCACATTCACTGACTTCTATTCTCATAAATCGAGCAAGAAATTGTGTGCCAGGAAGGTGTGTGTCTGGTGGAGTTTATTCAGCAAAAGGGAGCAAAATGGGAGCCAACTGAGAACATTTCTCTATTCCCCGCGAGACACGTCACTTAGGAGGACTTCCAGCGTCGCATAATCCTGGGTTCATCCGAAAACGAACAAGCCAGTAGTTCCAATAGTTCACATTGACTTTCAGACATTTTGTCAGCCAGAATTGTAAAGTTTCACATTGAATCGCATATAGTTCTGTCTTTCGTGTGTTTTGGAGATACCGGGTTGACTTCACGACTGCCGCTAGTGCCAGTCTTCTTTGTGAGCGGTTTTAACTTCGGAAACCTTGATTTTTAGTGTTCTTCAAAATCGCAGATTCCTTCCAATCCCGTTTTTTTCCTTTGTTATTGCTTGTTTACGATGTCTACTTGTCAGAAAAAAACAGACTGGTTAGGGGTGATAGGTACTTTAAGACTTATAAATATGTCATTGTAAGTGTTTCATTTCCATTACAGGAAAAGACAAGGCAATGATTCCCGTGGGAGATTTTCAAATCGAATTCGCTAACGGAACCAAGAAAGGAAAGCAAGTCTTTATTCTCCGATCAAACGTGACTGTTAAGTGGCCTGGGGGACGATCAGGTCCCCCAGAGGACTCCCCTGTCTGTGGTTTCCATGGAGAGCGTTGCCCAAAACCGACGGGAGGAGGTAAGGCTCAACATCGAACCCAGGTAGACTGCGTGGCAAGCGGATTGGCGAATTTTAGATGCTTTTTTCCACCGGGCTTGACTTTTGAAGTGATCGTTTTGAATATGGCCGCGCGAAAACCTAGACTCAAGTCAAACGAGAACGCGAGGGGGGAGGGGCCGAGGAGAAGGAGTGTGAAACCGCCTGCTGTTCTCACTGCATGCATAATTGACCCGTGGTACGGGAAGGTTTAACTCAGTTAAATTCCGTCCTGCTGGGCCTGCGTGCTGCCGGGCGTGATGCCTTGCGGTCCTCGCTCCAAATAGCGGGGTTTTAGCCGCACACGCAAACGCAAACGCAAACGCAAACGCAAGCGCACACGCACTCGCACACGCACACGCACACGCAAACGCAAACGCAAACGCAAACGCAAACGCAAACGTAAACGCAAAAGCAAGAGCAAGGAAATACATGTGAACTACCATAACGCAAACCGGCAAAGGCAATCACAAGCACCTATGCAAGAAATGGAAATTTTCCATTTACTTGCGCTTGCGTTTTTGCTTGGTTTTAATTTTTTTACGTGTGAACCGATGCAACGCAAACGCAAGGTGAATACTCGACCCGTGCTTCTAGGGTTGACTTCGTCCGCCATCTTGGGATGCTCAATTGCGCCTGCGTATTTCAATACGCTTGCGTTGGCGTTCGATGTGTGAACTTCCTTGGGCTAACCTTGCCTTTGCTTCGTGTGAACCAGCCTATATATTTGGATGAAAACAGATGATCAAAGAATGATCTTTCATTATTTATTATCGTTTAGACGTAAAGACCAAGATCATAGCTGGAGTGTCCGGAGCATTAGCCTTCTTGTCTCTACTACTGCTCTTAAACATCTACAGGTCAGTCAAGTCTCGTATCTGCATGTAAGGGAAGCAGGGTTTGCGCAGTGGTGAGAGCACTTGCCTCCCACTAGTGTGGCGCAAGTTCGATTCCCGGACACGACGTCATAAGTGGGTTGTGTTTGTGTTGGTTCTCTACTCTACACCGAGGTTTATTCTCCGGGTGTTTCGGTTTTCCTCCCTAAGCAAAAAAACAGCATGCAACTGATTCCAGCTGACTGTAAGCTGTACTCCAAGGTCATGGACCGTATAGCGGCTGTCAGGAGCGCCACAATATGCTTTTGGTTCGACTTTGTTGAGCTGTGTCTTTGCTGTACTAGCGAGACAGTTATTTATCAGTTATTATGTAAATGTAACACGTGGAAATAAGTGAGATCAGTTTTGCTTACCAAGCTCCGCTGGGAAACTCACTGAAGAACCTCACAGAAGAGGGGAAGAGGGTGTCAGGGCCTCTTCATATTCCACCGGTTGGCCCGGTTTCCGAGATCTCGCTTCACCTCTAAATCCTTTGAAAATATTTTGATGTGTTCATGTGAGAGGGCGGGCTGGCTCAGTCGCTGAAATCTCGGTTTTTTTAACCGATATCTCGCTAAGCGGGCAGACAATTTTGCCATATGAACACCCAGTCAGTCCGGTTACCGGGAGGGAAATGATACAATGCATTTTCTTGATGGAACGACCATTACCGAGTTCTTTCTTTGATGAAGCTCGGAATTCACCACTTTTCATACGGGAAACCCGGCTGAAAGTTGTCATATGAACAGAAACCAATTTCGTCCCGGTAACCGAGCCAGCGTGCCGTCAACCTGGATCATGTGAGGAGGCCCTAAACTTGAATGAAATTTGGAAATCGGTTAATCTTGAGGACTGGGACAACGATTTTCCACTGAAGCTATTTTGGTTTTGAGAAAAAAGTAATTACTTGACTGTTCCCTCATTAAAAGGCGCCTTTCGAAGTCAGTGAAAGAAACGTTCGAAATAAGGTAAAGAATCAAAGGATTGGAACTTGCGGGATTGCAAGAGGAGCAGAGAAATTGAATCTTATCTAGAACAACTCTAGCTCGTGGTCAGAATCAAAGTAAAGCCCTAACCACTCTGCCACGCTGCTACCTTATGAAAGAAAAAATGGTCACGTTCTTCTTTCCGGGAAATTAGGACACTGCAGTGCTAAAAAGAGCAATGTGTTCTTTTTTTCTGCAGTCTTCTAATAGAACACCTTACAAACAGCTTGTCACAGTGTTAGAGTTCCTCTTTCACCCTGTAAGGCCTCGAATCGATTTTCTTGTGTTTTTCAGACAGTACAGATTGGAACGGGAATTGAAAAGTTTGTTGTGGAAGGTTGACTACAACGAAATTTGCTACGAAAAGAAAAGGAATTCTATGACCTCTTTGGGAAGCAACGTTGTAAGAGCCCATTCCATGGCAAGTGACTTGGTAAGAGATGCACCCATCCATGGATCCACTCACCCACCCGTCCATTCATCACGCCTCAATATTTTTTCACCGATGTATTCGTCGACCTTTCAACACAAAATCATGAGTCATGATATTAGTGGCATATCCATACTTCAGTACTTGAGTTTCGACTTACATTTATGGTGAGCGATTTTATTGAGCTGAAACCTCTCGCCGGAACACTGTCTTGTTATCTTAACAAATTTATTTCTTTACCGCGGTTTAACCATCAACTAACTCACAACTCGTGTAACTATTTTCTGTAATAAAGAAAACCAAAAGACAAAGGGTTAGTCACTATCTTTAGGTGGAACGAAAGTTTCTTGCATTTTATGACAAGGTTTGCCAGTGAATCCTGGAGAAAGCTGTGAGAAATATACGAGTTATGGACGTATGATTGATACGCAACCACAAAAAAAATATAGCATAACATTTTTGCGCTTCGGCTGAGTGGTATTTATGAAAGTTCGTTGTTTTATTTCTCTGAAGCAAAGAGAGACCGATCCTGAAATGTTAGCCCCTCTACTTGATGATGAAGACGAGCTTTATAAGTACACAGCCATAGCAGTATATAAGGTACTGTAATTAGTGCTTTTACCTCATCAGCAATAACTTATTATTAAGAGAGGAAACTTGAATGTTTGGAACCTTTTATGTTCAAATTTGCCAAATTTATATCGCTGCATGGGCAACTACACTGGCAAAGTCCAGAC
>NC_090877.1:9734370-9739370 GCF_036669935.1 Montipora foliosa | reverse complement strand
TCGAGGCACAGAATTCTGCCGTCTATAACCATTTACGAAGCTCGGGGCACTCGTTTGATCTAAGTGATGTCAAGATCCTGGACAAGGAAGAAAACTGGGTCAGACGTGTCATTAAAGAAGCTGTTTGGGAGAGGGTAGAGGGCCCTTCTCTTAACAAGAAAGGGGGGCTACGGTTCGTGCTATCGCACACTTGGGACCGTGCGTTACGGGACGTGCCGAGTCAGTTATCACGTGACACTTGCGTGACCCAAGCAGACTCGGCAGATTCCTGATGAAGGCCGTGTGATATGGCCAAAAAGTCGATCGTTCGTCTATAATTTTCCAGTAAGTGAATTATTTTCGTTTTATTATATGGCTCAACTGGATGACTGATACAATTCATTGTCAATCCTAGATTAACTTAATCGGCTTTCGAACAGCCTGGTCCCGGTGTCTAACGGCAACAGGATCAAGCTACTCGTTCCTATAAGAAAAGGAAATCTGCCGGTCTCAATTTGAATTTTATAACGCATTAAAAATAAGCTTATTATGATAACGTTGTTAACCTACTGACGCTTTGAATTATACAGAAATCGTAAGCAGAGTACAGAATGGAGAGTTTCCACCATTTCGTCCGACAGTATCTGAGCTTATCGCTGGAGTCGAAGAGATGCGTGAGTTGATGAAACAGTGTTGGGAAGAGAATCCAGACATGCGGCCGGATTTTCACGAGATCAAGAAGACTATGAACAAGATGTTAACAAACAATGGGATGTAAGTTGACCGTAATTGGCGCAAAACATATTTGGTGAAGAGGCCATGTGCCGGTTAGAAAGTTGGGTGTTTTTTTACAAATGAAGGCGATTCAAGCTCCATCTATGTCGTCGGTCTTTCTTATTAAATTTAATCACTATTTCCTATTACTTACTTAATGTAATTTGACATCAAAGTAACTTGCCTGAATTGTAAAAATTCAGCTTGACGAACGTCTGTGAGCACCAAAAGTCTTTAAACGCAAGTCAAACTTTAGTTTCTACCGAAAGCTTAAGAGAACTCCGTTACAGATCGATCAGCGACAAAAGAGCGCAAACTGATAAGTAGATATGATAAAAACCTGTTTATCCAGTTCTATACTGTCATAGAATGTTCTAGGAACATTATGTAATATTCTAATCGGGGCCTTAAAATAACAGACAGGCATAACGCGTACTCAGTGTAAAGCGTGTCTGTTCCAGCACGAGTGTTTCTTCCTTAACATGAATTAACCCTGATAGTTCCACCCCCCCCCCCCCCTCATAAAATTGACCCAAAATGTGTCATAACATTAAGCTATTGTGCTCTTTTGGGGGATATAGCAAGCCGTAGTTACTCACAGCTTCATCTGTCAAATATTTACTCATTCCGAGCTTTGAGCTGTATTGAATGCAAATATTGTATCAACACAAAATCGACGCAAAGTTCAAAAGCTGCTACGGTCTAACTATTAATAAGATCAACTATGTTCATTTTAAAGGAGAACTAACATTTTCGACAATATGGTTTACATGATGGAGAAGTATGCTGATAACCTGGAAGAACTGGTGATTGAAAGAACTGGACAGCTTGTCGAGGAGAAGAAAAAGACAGACGCTCTTCTTGAAAGAATGCTTCCACGGTGCGTGGATTGTGTGTTGTACTCATAGTTTTCCGATAATTTTGGTTTGTCATGTTAGGGCCCCGAGACGACTTTGGAAGCAAAGATGAAGACAAAGCCGAAGACGAAGCTGAAGACGGAGATGGGAAGGGGGACATTGGCCGTTTTTATACTGGAGACGCATAATTCGTCTTGGACGAACTTGGGCAAACATTTTTTCTGCGTCTATTAAATTCGTCTTGTATAAAGGCGGCCACAAGACGCATTATGCGTCTGGACGAAGAATCTGTTTTAGTGCGTCTTCGAAGACGCACTAAACTGGAAAGTTCGTCCAGTCACATTACGCGTCTAGTGCCCGTCTTTATACTAGACGAATTTAACAGACGCAGAAAAAATGTTTGCCCAAGTTCGTCCAAGACGATTTATGCGTCTCATATAGTTCGTCCCGTCTTTACACTAGACGGATAACATGAGAGACGCATAATTCGTCTGGATGGATTATGTGTCTCTAGTATAAAAACGGCCATTGATGGAGACAGCACCAACAGCGAGGACAACCTACGTGTCATGGAAAGCTCGCTAGAAAATCGGGGAACACTACGAAAGTACACAACGCATTTTTACTTGGGAATAAATGGAAGAGATAAACCGAAGCCACCCTCATTTTTATTCACGTCGATTTCTCTACGAATTGTTTGTTTTTTTCGCTCACATTCAGTCCTGTGTTGATATAGATGTTGTGTCAAAATTATCCTTCTTTTCCATCAGACCAGTAGCAGAACAGCTAAAGAAAGGAAAAGCAGTTGAGGCAGAGAGCTTTCATGAGGTCTCAATTTACTTCAGTGACATTGTGGGATTCACCGAACTCTCTGCTGAAAGTACACCACTGCAGGTGATAAGTTAACTGTGTGTCTTTAGTAAAGAGGGCTTAGCCCACATTTATACACACAGTCATATGTATTGGTTCTTTTTTCGCGTTCTGATCGGAGGTTATTAACGAGGAAAAATCATTGTCGAGCAGAATGGCTTTCCGTTTTGGGTATTGGGTTCGTTTCGGTAAATAATGAGTTGAATCGTTAGTTTTAAAGTGTTGCATAATTTGCTTGATGAGATGACATATGCGGATATTTTAATCAAGTGGTGTATGCCACTCCTTCTGGAGAATGTTATGTTGTATGTCATTGCGTATCTAAACGCATCGTGGACGTGATGTGCTATACAGCCTGTGATTGGTAGTTTAGTCAATGAATTATTAACGAGTTTGAGAAATTCACCTCCAGTTTGGCAACTAATTTCTGATTAAAAACACCTTTCACTTCGTAAAAACTAAGTCACCTGGAAAGAGGCAACAGGTAGGCGGCTATTTGATATGAAGGCATGGCGAAAATAAATTTGGAACGACCCCACCAAGGAAGACTCTGTTGATCGCTATGCTCAGAACGGCTAGATTCAGTTTTAGCCGGGGCATCATTGAAAATATATTGGACCACTATACTATGCGACTTTTATTTAACTTCCCTTTGGTACAATTTACATTGCAACGCGCCTTACCGTGGCCACCCAAAAAACTTTCACATTTGACAATTACTTGTAAATACGTCAACTCAACAACCCATTCAACGGTGTTCAACTTACAACTGTACGAGACTTTGCAAGGAGGCGTGACTGTCAATCACATTCACACATCCTGATTGGCGGACAATTTGTAAAAAACTTTGTTAGGTGGCCACGGTAAGGCGCGTCCCTCTGTAGTTGTTTTTCTCTTCAATCTTTACGTATATAACATTTAATTTTTTTCGAGTCGTTACACTAATAAACAGATGATCAACAAGCCTCCATATTTTGTCGGCAGGTCGTCACTCTTCTGAATGACTTATACACTTTATTTGATGACATCATCAGCCATTATGATGTATACAAGGTGAGATAATATTAGAGAGCTTAATCACGTGACGTTTTTGAGACACGGACTGAAACCGGAAGCGAACATTTCGCATGACAGGACATCGGTCTCTCCCAGAGTTTCAAACTAATCGTCGCTACTAGTGAGAAGGTACTTAATAATATGAATGTGGTGGTGTCAAGACTAGTTAAATACGAAAACAGCTCACCTCCGGTTGCCGTTCAGGGGTAAAAAAACTTCGCTTGCTTAAAGGGGCAGGGGCAGTGTCACGCTATTTTAGCCAAACTTCAAAACACTACAAGACGTGTTTGCATCAATGAAGGCCAAAAGAAAATGCTGTAGTTGTGTTACCAATAACTAATGAAGTGCACCGAAGCTATTCTTTGTTGTTTACGGCCAAGGATGGAGAGGATGGAAATGAATTGAAACCAAGAGTGAATTAGATAAGAGTGTTGTTATGACATAAGTGGGCTCCCCTGCACAGCCACAGGTGAGTCTATTTTTAGAATACCCGTTCCCGCAAAAATCAGTTGTCATGTCCTTGAAAAAACGTGGCAGAAGCAGTCACGCGTGACATGGCTTCTTCTGATTGGTTAAAATGGCGGCCCTTTGTTTGTTTCGGGAGCAAAGCGTAAATCCATTTGTGACTGTGCTGGTGCAAGACTGCAAACTGGTAGATCAACACTCTTATCTAATTCACTCTTGTTGAAACTTGAAAAAAACTGGCGAGTTTTTTTTTCAAGTTTGGAGAAGATGTCTTCAGAAGTCGTCAGAAATTAAATGCGAATGGCTCTTTGTGTCATAAATACATTTCCTATCTTCTCAGTGGGTTGTCTGCAGGAATGTTGTACGTGTAAGGTAAAGTACTAATTTTAATCTTATACCCAGTTTTGACCTAAAACAGTAAATTTAGTATGACAGTGCCCCTTTAAGTTCCCTAATGAAACCGGTATTGCGAGCTGCCCTCTGATAAGAACGAAGTTCAGATCGGCTTCCTATAGTGTTGCTGACATAAACCTACTCGATCTATCGATATCTTGTACTTTGTATACAGTATGTATTTTTAAGGAGGTTGGACATAAGTAAAGCTTAACGTTGAATGCTGATTATTTCACGCCTTTATAATGCCTAAACCCAGCGAGCAGGCCACTAACTCAGAAGTTTCTTCTTTCCTTTTCTCTTTCGGTTTTTGAAATCACAAATGCAAGGAACCGTTCGTACTTAAATGATGAATGATTATCTTTCTTCAATATTGAATTGCCAGAATGGAGAAACTGAAGATTACTTTATGTAAGAGGTCTAAATAAAACCGTTTTGCTAGAAAAATGGTTATTTGTTAAAATCCTGAGCCCTGACATTGAGGCTGTCAAATTGCTAAAAAAAAAATGGTGCCTTTAAAACGAAAAATGCTTGTTTTTTTCCTACAAAAACTCAATAGTTTTGTTTGTTGTGGGCAAAAGTATAAAAGCGACAAGGAGTTAACGT
>NC_090877.1:9724370-9731870 GCF_036669935.1 Montipora foliosa | reverse complement strand
TCCACAAGATAGACTTTCGTGAGAGCCATTGTTAACTTTTTCATTGAAAATGATTACAGTGTTGAGTTAATCGTTCTTAAGCTTTGAAAACACGTATTCCAATGTGACCAGTAACACGTGATCATATAGCGGGTTCAAGTTTAGAGCTTATCGACGTCAGATTTTTTTAAAGCTAACCTCTGACCAGGTGCTGGGTTCCGATTGGATCATAGGCTCAAGACAGGTTAACTCAAGAATAAATAACCTTGGAGCTCCGCTTTGAGTCATGGCTAAATCTATTCATCAAAACAGTCCGAAGCGTACAAGATCGTAAAAGGCTCTAAGGACCTTGCCTACTAATTCAAGTATTTTTTCCCGGTTTCTGAATATGCGGGAAAAGCAGATCTTGGCAGTTGTTATTGAAATCCACAAAGAAAATTGGGGGTAACCACGTATTTTTCAAAGATAATTAATCAACAATATTTGTAAAAAGCTTTGAAATACAAAGCAATGTATGTCGTTCTTTTCTAAATGGAACATTAATTATTTTTGAAAAATACATGGTTACCCACAATTCTCTTTGTGGATACCAAGAGCACTTTCTAAGTTTTGCTTTCTCCGAGTAGTTTTAACCGCGCAAAAAATGTCCCTGTATAAGCACCACCCATAGGAAACCCGAGTATCTCGAAATGCACAAATCGTATGCGCAATGACAACAGTAGGATTGGTTTTTATTTTTCTTAGCTCTGAGAATCCACATCAGCGAGGTAACAAAAAGAATATTGGAAGCCATAGGAGGGTTCGTCGTTGAAAGTCGTGGCGAAGTTTACTTAAAGGTGAGCGCAGATTGACGGAAACAGGTTGAAACAGGAGAAGCTGAAATCATTGTTAGTGTTCATTTAAATTTAACATTTAAATAAATCGTACACCAGTCGCATTGGTCAAGAAATTCTCAGAAGGAACGGAATCAGCATGACGTTAGTACTTGAAGAACCGTTGGATTGGTTCCGGGTAAACGCGTCCAAACGTGCCTCGGTTTCGTTACGGTTTTGACCCCGTGACAACTCCACGAGCTGAGCCCACGTTCCTGTAAACGCTTTCTTAGTGTTCTCGGATAAGAACAAACCAAGGGCCACGTCTCACGACACTGGCACAATCAATCTTTAAGCGACAGAAATGAACCTGCCCAGTGTTCTTAAGGAGGAAGGACTCAGAATAGGCCTTAGATCACAGAAAACATTCCCTCGGGAATCAACATAGCCGTTGTGTGCCGTAGTCTCATTTAATAATATAGATCTTTTTGCGTGTAGGACGAGAGCAACTCGTGAGTGGGAGATTTCCTCACTGGGCCGCGCTTGCGTGGATTTTTTCCTAGCGCATGCGCATAATGGAAAACTCGTTGTCGAAGTCATGCTTGTGCGCCTTTCATTTATAACTCATAGGGTAGTACAATTGTGATTTTCACATTGCACCTCTGTAGCCAATCCATTTCACAAGTCAACTCCTATCCCAAGTCATATCCTTGTGTGAGTCACTGGACAGCGGTTTAATTTCAAATTTCAGGTCACGCAATTGTGTGCTCATTAGAATGAGTTGTTTTGGCCATTGTTATCGAGGGCTTAGGGGATAGGATTATGCGCAGAGCTATGGATTCGTTGAGTTGATTTGAACTCTGAGTTGACTCGGTAAACGAAGAATTTTGCACCTCTGTGCAAAACCAGTCCAAACGTAAGAAAAACAAAAGAAAACAAAACAAAAAAAGAAGCGAACAAACAAAAAAAGAACATTCCGAATGGATTACAATAGAAATCGAAGCTATCCTCTGATTGATGATGGGATACAAATTTGTTATTTTCTTTTTTTAGGGAAAAGGAAACGTGGTGACCTACTGGTTGGTGGACGCGGAAGAAAAACCAATCCTCAAATCACGTCCTTCCCCCCGAGTACCAAACGGTATCCCTTCAGACTCCCCTCTCCTCTCTCTTCCGGGATTTAAGACCACCTTTGCTGGATCTTCCTCATCTATAGGGGGTGGCTTAAAACGCTCCCCGTCACTTCGACGTAGTCAATTCCGAACATCCCAGGGGTCTCCTGTTCTGAAAAGATGGCAAAAATTCGAAGATCCTCAGGTAGCCAGACATTCATTCAGAGAGAGCTTTCATATGAAACAAGATGATCCATCGGGGGGGAGACAGTCGTTTAAGGAAAGCGTCCATGTGAAGGCGGACACGAACTCTAATCAACAGGTGGCTGTATGAAATGCGATCATAGGTTTCCATTGCAGCTTCTATTTTGAAGATTTACTTCCGGGGTTAAATAATATTGCCCCTAAAAATGATTTAAATTGGTTCCGGTAAAAGAAGCAAACATGAAAAAGGTTGGTTGTTGGTCTGCCAACGGAATATAAGATACAACAAAATTTGATGCAATTAATTCAATCTTTACTGATTTTATTTGTACATAAATAAAAGAAGATGCGGGGAGAGAACACATCCAACATACAAGGGCCTCTGCCGATGATACTTTTCTAATCTAAATTTAGCCCGGGGTCATTATGCGCGGCTTATTAGACTTAGATGGCTGCGCGATCATGGGCCCGAGACCGAACTAACTTTCACAGCATGGCGCGCGAAGCTTAAAATAGATTGAACAAAAATACCATCATAGGGCATGGAGATTTGTTCTCTTCCCTCATCTCCTCTTGATATAAATATATACATAAAGTTGTAGATACATATACGATTCGTTAAAAATCCTCGTGCTTCATTATCCACTCGAAATTTGATTGGTTCTTGCTTTTGAAGGCAAGCATTCTTAAATGCGTTCGCGCGTGCTCATGGGATCCTTTTGCAGCGAAAAATACGAAAGGAAACGAAGAAAGGGGGGAAAGAGAATTCTCCCAAATTGTCTCACTGACGAAAGCTTAACCAAAGTAATTAATACAGATAAGAAAAACTAAGGAAAAAGAAACTAGTATAAATCGGCGAAGTGTGAGATAGAGTGGGTGTTTTATATTAATTTCAATCGATTGAATAACTTATACTATAGAAAATGTACTTTCTCGTATTGATGCATGTTCGTTACAATCTGTAAGAAGTTGATCTTATCTCTTTTCTGTAGAATTCACTGTAGTTAATATTGTTAACTTATCAACGGAAAAAAGTAAAATTCTCGACTGAGATCAATAAAAATTGTAACACTACGACGGTTTATGCGGCGTAAATCTGTCTTCTTTGAAATTATGGGCGCTCACTTTTCTTTATACATCTTTCAGTTTGTTCCTTGTCCTTCTTTAACAAGGGTCTTTGCTCGGTTCGTATGAAAATCCCGGATACGCTGCATTAAAAACCTATGTTAATGCGACTCTGGCAGTCGCGCTATACGATGATGTAAGTGCAGAGCACCATATCATTGCGCTAGCCTATGCATGGAGTCCGAACCTTCGTTAATTAGCAACTATTCACCGAAGTGGAGGTGGCTAGTGGTTCGCGGCTCGGTAAATAACCTTCACTAGCCACTGACACTGAGTTGCTCGGAGGTGAATAACAAAGGATATCCGGAGTTTGAGTAGCCAATCAGCGCGAGTTCAACAATATCCACTGTTTTAGTATATACTAACTGTTGAGCCATTTTTTGCAATTAGTGTATTGTTATTGCAATATATGGAGATATGGTCTCGAGTGACGTTTTTTTCCCAACGGATTGGTTGGAATGGAATATCTTTTGTTAACGAGGATTTGAAGAACGCTTTTCATTTTTGAAATAAAAGTTTAAAAGATCGTGCAGGTTAGATAAGTAACTGACCGTTAAAAATCCGTGCTTAAACCGGCGGGCTATATGAATCTCTACTAAATGAGCTATCCAGTCAGATGAGAGATGGGCAACTTCATAACATCAGTTCCGTAAGAGTTGTATAAATTGTTTAAGAATATCATTTTCTGACTATACTATTATCAGCTGTAACTAAAAACTTTTTTAACTAGAAGCGGGGTACACCAACACAGAAGTAAAAGAGCTATTTTTGGAATAGCATTCTCTCCCCACCTCAAACAAAAAAAACATCCGACCAATTTTAAATGTGTTTGTTTTGCCAGGTAGATGACTGAGAATGAATCAACTCAGTCGCATCAGAATGTTTTCAAGGTCTTTTCACTTCGCATGCGCTATGTGGCTGCGGCTGCGATTTCCACGCAGGTCGTAGATTTTCCTCTTTCCTTGGGTGATGCAAAAATATAGTTCCTGATGCTGTTGATCTACAAAGGCTCTTCGTTCTTTCATCACATTCACAGTGGCGTAATCGTAATGCCTCACTTGGTTTCTGTGCATGGGTTACTTATGTAAACGCAACCAAAAGAACAGCACTCATTTACACTTATCGCTTGGCTTGGGCCGAGCCGATTTGTCCTCAAATTCCCAGCCGGTAGAGCAACGTTGATCTAATTCGGAGATCGTGGTTTCTATTCCCACTCAGGTCACATATAATACAGACTCTCTGTTGTTGACAATGTAGGGTTTATATGGGGAAATACAGGGGACACAGAGAGCGAAACTTGAGGCGCCTGGTGACGAGTAAACTCACGAGTCAGGGACTTTTCATTGGTCAGGGACATAGTTTGCTCGTCACCAGAAGCCCCAAGTTTTACCGTCGTTTACAAAACTGACCAGGTTGTGATCCCCACGCATGCCGACATTCATTTTGGAGGGCCTGCTGTCTTCGCTCGGCTAGCTGGAGAGGCTTTAGTAGTTTCAGGATTTCGGGCATCTCTTATTCCACGAGCCCGGATGCGTTCATCTGCCGATTGGATTCGGATCATCGCGAAAAAAAAATAAAACTTAAAATCGTGCAGGATTTGGATCGATTGGGCTAAGCCAACGCGCACCGGTGGCTCAGTTGGTTGAGCACCGGGCTGCCATGCGGGAGGCCGGACCAACACTCAGGGTCTTTAAATAACTGTGGAGAAAGTGCCGCCTTTGTAATTACATCCAAAATGGTTAGACTTTCAAGTCTTCTCGAATAAGGGCTATATACCTTTCTCACAAATATCTTCCATGTTCATTAGTTCCCTGTGGGACTTTAAAGAACCCACACGCCGTTCGAGAAGAGTAGGGGATGAAGTTCCCGGTGTTGTGGCTGTCCTTTGTGAGTATATGGGTGGGTGGGTATAGCAGGTCCAAATCAGCTGAATAGCTGCCAAAACCTCAACCTGCTCAAACAAAGAAATGATAAACAAACAAACAAACAAACAAACAAGATGGCAGTGTCAGCTTCCCTCCTTTCCGTTTTCCTTGCTATGGAAGGTGAAGTGGACCTTATTTTTCTGAAAGGCTCCGTGTGAGTATTAAGGACAACTACGACAAGCCGTTTGGTAAGTTTCATCGATTTTCATTAGCAATTTCTTACAAAATCTAGACTTGAACTTCGCTCCATATGTGTTCTGTATTTCCCCACATGATAAAACGTACATTGTCAATTTTTCCTAAGGTCGTTTAAGTTTCGACTTCCCCCGTTAAATTCAGGTGATCTGGTGACGTAATTCGGAGGACTGGGGAGAAAAAATTTAACGCCGAATCCCACAACCGCGCGCGGCCTTATTTTCGAATTCAACATGGCAGAGGCGAGGTGAGAGCTCGTCGAGGCTAATTGAGTATTCATTCAGTAACAGGAAATGTGGTCAACACGGAATGATCTGTTGAGTTTTGGCGATGGAAATACTGCAGGGAAATACTACATCTAAGGCCGTGCGCGGTTGTGGGATTACAAATTACGTCACCAGATCACCTGGATATAGATCTCGACCACTGACTTCCTATTGACCGCTCCTGAAAAATAAAAGCTGGGAGGTCATATTTTGATGAAAGAAAAATTATAAGCTCATCACAATATGGCTTCAGACAAGGTCACTCAACGGAACATGCAATTCTTGATATTGTTAATGCCATCCAATCAAATATGGATGCTGGCAAGTTCTCATGTGGTGTCTTTGTTGATTTAAAGAAAGCTTTCGATACCGTTGACCATGGTATTTTGCTTAAAAAATTAGCTCATTATGGTTTTCGGGGGTTAATTAACGATTGGTTTAGTTCTTACTTACAAGAGAGAGTACAAGTGACGGTAGTCGGAAATAGGTCGTCTAATAAGACACTTATTACTTGTGGAGTTCCTCAAGGCTCAGTCTTGGGACCATTGCTCTTTCTCCTGTATGTCAACGACATTTACTGCAGCTCAAAGAAATTGAAATTCTATTTATTTGCTGATGACACAAATATTCTTCACAACCACAAAGACCTTAAAACTCTTGAAAAAGAAATGAATGTTGAACTACATAATGTGTACCAGTGGTTAGTATCTAACAAACTAACCCTTAATCTCAATAAAACAAATTTCGTAATTTTTCGCCCTTATCAAAAACGCCTTTCATTTCTTCCTACAATATATATTAACGATCACCAAACAAATACATTAACCTACTTGGAATGCAAAGATCATGTGAAATATCTCGGTGTCCTAATCGATTATAAACTGTCATGGAAAAACCATATTGACTCTATAACACTGAAACTTAGCAAAACCATTGGATTACTGTCAAAGATAAGGCATTTTGTTCCCTTCCATACTCTTGTTAGTATATATAACTGCCTTATTGTTCCTTATTTACGATACGGCTTAATTGCTTGGGGACAAGCTGGCAAAACTCAACTAAATAAGCTTTTGATCCTCCAAAAACGTGCTCTCCGTTTCATGTGCTTCGCTGACAGGTGTGATCACGCCATTCCTTTGTTCCTTCATGCAAAGGTTTTACCTATTCACTTTTTGTATTATAAATTGCTAGCTGAAACAATGCATGATGTAAATAACGATGTTATCCCTTCACAATTGAAGGATTTGTTCATCCCTACTGCAAAAATTCATTCATATAATACGCGATCTTCAGTTTCCAACAACTTTTATATTAAAAAGTCAAAACTTGAAATTGAACGAAAATCGTTTTCAAGAATTGGTGCAAAACTGTGGAATGAGATACCAACTAAGTACCGAACACTACCAAAACCCATTTTTAAAAGGAAAACTCGTATGATCTTATTCAATATATTAGAATCTGAAGACTCCTACGAAGACTTAGAATCGATAATCTCAAAAGTTAGCAAATACTCTTAATAGCCATCATCTTTGCTTCGCTTATCTTATCTTATTCATTTTGTCTTATTTATCTACCTCTCATAATATACTGCGTTGCCAACCTCAATTACATAGCTAGGTGTTTCTTTAGACTTAATCTGTTTTCGTATTTACTTACCTATCTAATTATCTATCTATTTCTCGGTAGTCTTACTGTGTGTATTTTCTTCTTCTTTTACTGATTATCCTGGCCCGCCTCGATTAGCACTGCTACCTGCGGAGCCAGGGGAATAAGGACTTATTGTCAAATAATAAAATATTGTTGTTGTTGTTGTTGTTGTTGTTGGTGTTCATTATCGTGCACCGAAAACCAAGCGCAAAGGACATAGGGCAACCAACACGAA
>NC_090877.1:9714370-9716870 GCF_036669935.1 Montipora foliosa | reverse complement strand
AGCAGTCTACATTGAAAACGAAAACATTCCTCGAGATGGCAAAACTAAACGACACCACAAACAGCGGCATTTTTGGAAAGCCCGCAATGAGCTCTAAGACCCTCTAAATTGACTTAATCTTGTCTAAAATCTGCAAAAGGAAAAAAAATCTAATTTTATCCTGTAGCAAAGAATGCTTGATAGAAAGTAGATATTCCACTTCTCTATCTTCGGAGTTGTTCGTGGCAAATTAAGGAAATATTTTTTACCTCGACGAAACGTTTGTCAAAACGTGAATGAATTCGAAGTGTTTAGATTTTTACAAATGTGAGTTGTCTTAAAAGCATATATATTTTGTGAGAAAGCCATGTGACTTTTCGTAAATCAAAATGGGAAAAAACGTCGAAACGTTACCTTGGCATTTTTGGCCATTCTACAGCGGAAATTTAGATCCCCTTTGCATTTTGAATTGTGATTAAAAAATCCTTGCGTATTGTTCCCACGTTGCGCATGCCCTTAGGGGTTGTGTGAATGGCACTGATTTCGTAAGAAAGCAACCAAATCGTCAGGAGAATACATCGCACTGCGGTGACTTTGACTTTGCAGAACCACGGTAAATGTTTGATGTTGCGGGCATGCTCAGGAGGCCATGAAAGGGCCACTGGTATGTTATATTACATTAAGCAATGCGAGAGCCCATTATTCTAACATAATCGAGGGAAACGCTCAAAATATTATTGACATCGGAACAGCGACCTTGGAATACCAAGGCAGAAATCATTGCTACTGTACTCTTTATTCAGTGTTGATTAAGGAAATCGTCGTACATTTGGAGTTTTTGGGAGGATAAATTATCATCGCTAAGCGTTAGCGTATTTATTATTCCATTCCTGGTGAGTCGAAGTTTTTTATTCTCCAGGTCCAATTAATTAATTTTAGCTATATTTAATATGTTCCTGCGGCGTTTGCCGTCTCTCTAAGAAAATGCAAGTCTACCACATTTATGAATAAATTACTTTAGTGGCTGCAACAAAAGGGAGCGAAGACTTTTATAAGAGTCCTTAGAACAAATACTTGTGTTTATCATCAATTCAGTTAACACCGTAAAGCTGGCGCGCCTGTCGGAATTATGAAATCCTTCCTACACACTTTAAAATTCCGTGGTTACGATCCTTTCATCACTGAAAGGAAGTCCATCGATTTGGATATGTATTCAAATTCATTGTTTACTTTGTGTATTTTGAAGGATCCACGAGTTGTTAAAGAATTAAGTATACATGCACTTTGTGTTCGAACCAGCTGGCGCGACATGGGGCGATAATTGCCCGATTTTTGTTGCTAAATACCTGTTCGGTGAAGCGGCTGGCTTGATTACGTTTTTTGGGGATCCTGTCCATAGCAAATTTGACAGTTTTTACAGGTGACTTCTTTGAATACAGATGATCAAAGTTTAATACGAAACGAAATGTGACACTGCATGAAGAGCAAGGGTAATGGCCAACCACTGCTCAATGTAAAACATCATGGTGGGAAACGTAAATTGGTAGAACGGAAATCGTCATTGGAAGTGAATGGCGGGCCAATTCATTAGACTTTGTATACGAATGATATTGGTAAAGAGCACGTTTCATTTTACAGTCAAGTACCATTATTTCAAATTCAAGCTTGTTGAGTTCCAAAAATAGTCCCCATTATTATTTGCTTTATCTTCAAGTATTTGTACAGCTTTGTACACACTCGTGCATTCCCGCTAAAAGGGCGAGTATCATGTGTTAAACATCCGTATGCAATGCTGAATCCAACACATTGCATCCTACTTTACCACCACTATCCATGTTGCGCGAAATGCACGATATTGCATGACACTGCATTCATGGCCATTGTGTTTCCTTTAAAACATTTCTATCACCATCGTTTATTAATTGTTTTTAGTTGTAAGCAATCGGACCTTTGAGTTATGGTAAGTGCTTTCCGTTGTGGGATCAGAACCAAATGCATTTAAACAGAGTCAACCCTGTATTTTAGATCTGAAGCCTGAGATAAAGGTTGCTTCGGTAAGTACAGAAATCATCGCGTTGGCAAACATTTTGATAATTGGCATTATATCATACGGTTGTATGACCTTGGACCAACATTTTTCGTTCGAGGAATCTTGGTACGTTTTGTTTCATGTCCAAAATGGCCAACAATGTTGCATCGTTTATTGAGTTGGTGACAAATGTTTCGTTTGGGAAGCATATCCTCATATGCTAGCGACTTTGCTATAAACTAAACGTGGTCACACCTGAGTGAATCAGTTTGGTGTTAATTTTAACGGTGTCACGCGCATTCCAACCAAATGCTTCAAGAATGCTGGTTCTTCGAGATGATTTAATCTAGATGCATTGCAGAAACAATTTGTATGTTGTGTGGAGGTTGTGTTGGCTTTGAAGTTTATGGTCGCGTTTACATGTTCTATTGATCCTACTTTTATTGCTGGCAGAGGTTTCAGATTGCGAGGACCGTCAGAGGGAAAGTAGTA
>NC_090877.1:9691870-9709370 GCF_036669935.1 Montipora foliosa | reverse complement strand
TCGGGTCCCGCGAGATGGAGCATTAGTGCACGTCTCCTCTGCCTGTTGTTCGCGTTGTCCTCATTTAGAATTACCCCTGTGCCGTCTGCAAATAGTCTGTTTTGGTCCCCATGGCAGTCGAATGTTTTGATGTGGTTTCGTTCATTATCGTCCATGGTCTTATTTATCCTTGTCGCCAATGTTATGCCCGATTTAGTCGGTAAATAACTAAGGATTACAACGGATTGAACCTTAAATGATAGCTTTATTCCGCATAGACGACTCGTGGTCCTTAACAACAACAGTCAGGCGTTCCATGCCCTACTAAGGGGGAATCTGGGTCCCAATACACTACAGATGTGAGATCCGGGGATTGAACTCGGGACCTCTTGCACCAAGACCGCGCACTTTCGAAAGCCCGGAAGTGACGACACGTTAGAGGGTCGCCATGCTGCGATCGAAAAGGAAAACAAAAAATACATATGTTCCTTCCGACATGTCTGCTTATCATGATATATCATAGAAGATAGAAGGAGATTTGTCATTTCCTTCAGTAATTTTTGACGGGATGGCGTCTAAGCTAAAGTTTTCATTTTGTTTGAACTTTGGCGGTCTCTCTTCGTGTACGACAGGCATAACGTTTGTTGCTACTTTCTCTTTACTTTTCAATTAGAAAGAGCAGTGTAATAAGAAGCCCTTTGGATAGTCTGTTACGACTGCCAGTGATTGATGTTTTTTTGTCACAAAACTCGTGTTTCAAGTTTTTTCTTTGTGAAGAATCTGATTTTTTTTCTGTGTTTGAATCCAAAAATGAGATGATATTTCTGGGAAAGCATTTGTCGGTCTTGAGTCTGTTTTTCTCTAGCGATGCATTAGCCAAGCTTGAGCAACGTACGCTGACTCACTGACGTTCGATTAATAACACCTGTTGTTAGAACAAAAAGCATTAATTAACAACAAGGTGTCTGCATGCCACTTTCGCTTCTGTTCATATGTCAGCAGGCCTCATTGGTGAGAGACGACTGTGACGTTTGGAGGGAAAAAGAGCCTCGTTTAGCCATCGCTGTGTATCCGGCGATTTCAGTGAACCATAATATGTTCACTCACCAAGGTTTTGGACCCCCCAATGTGATATGTTCACCATTACTGTTGGCTGTTCCTGTTTTCAAAGTATGCTAATTATACTTACGTGGCTATTTTGCGAAGGGGTGAATGTGTTTTAAGCCATACTCATGAGTTCTTTGAGACTGACGGTGATGCTCTGGAAATTGCAATTTTTACAGTGTGCAATATTCTATTTCCTAATTTCACTTGTCATTTATAACACTTGGCAAACTGGATACTGATAACGAAGATTATTGTAAGTATTTAATGTGTAAAGTTCGTTGACTTTCATGTAGCGATTGACTAAAATTCATACATCCACGAACAAAAAATCGTATTTTTCATACCGTTTATGTAATCACAATTCAACAAAGGCTAGTTCTAAAACAGGGAATGGGGAATGGGACGGGGAATGGGGAACGGGGAATATCTAAAATATTAATAGGGAATCTCTAAAAGGGGGAATTACTAAAATAGGGAATCTCTAAAAAGGGGGAATTACTAAAATGGGGAATCTTCAAGACCGGGAAAATTAAGAGAGATCTGATCTGTTGATTTTAATCACAAGCTCCGTTTTAACAGTGCAATTGTTGAACCGCTGGTACAATTCTCACAGAAATGCCGGCTGTTAAAATATCAACGAAACAGTGTTTCTATCGTAATCAAAACACCTTGCAATTTTTATTTTAGAATTTGATGACGTCACTGTGAAAACCATATATTGTAATGTACTGAGCAAGCTGGGAAATTCTAAATTTTGGTATTTCTAAATGTCTATTTAGTGGCGAAGGTTTTGTATAAATGATCATTTGAAGATAGACATGGCGTACGTAATGATGTGTTATTTTATTTATTTATTTATTATATATTTTTTTTTATTGTTGTGATTCACACCACGTAAAACACTGGTACATCTACTTACACAATTTACAACTACTAAAATCCATTATATTACCATCAAAACTATTTAACAATTGAATTGCTTACGCACTACTTACAATACAATGCACTTACAATTACAGGTGCTACTTACAATAATACAATTGCAATACCTACTCTACAAAACAATATGATTACTTTTTAAACTTGCAATACCAATTTATACACTACTTACAAAATAATACGATTACAGGTGCTAATTATATTCATATTCTTACATCAAAACAATGAGCAACAAAATAAAAGATACATGCCTGTTAAAAATAAATAAATAAATAAATAAATAAATAAATAAATAATATTGGAGTGAGTACCCATTTCTTTTCAAAGAAGATGTTTTTGTTGATCTTTTTGTTATTGCAAAATAGTTTGCACGCGAGCTACAAATAATCATGCAAATTCAAACAGTTAGTCAAATCAGATGACATAGTTTCTTGTCGTATCGGGCTGGTAGTCGACGGCTTATTCTATAATCGTTTTCACACCGACTTACGAGTAAACAAACATGTGACTTTAATATAAACAATAAGATTCGTTTTTCTTTTATTCGCCAGGACAGATTCAATCCAAACCCTCCCAAATAGCTTTATAAACGGGCTGATTTTCGTCGACTCAAAACTTCACAGTCGAAAAGAAGTCAATGACGTTGACTGACATTTCGCCGACAACCTGAAGCGAAAGTTGTCGAGACACCAGTCATTCACTTTACCTTGAACTTAAATAACGCAGTAATGAACTTAACCATTGAGAGGAAACAGGGAAGAAACAGGAAAATGGAAGGTTCGGCTTCTTTATACGTGGATGTCGCAGTGACAAGAATGACAAGATTAAAAGTCTCTTGTTCTCCCTTACGGTTTTCACGGCAAAGTCCGCCATTTTGAAACGGTTCAGTGGTCGAAATCAGCAGCTCATGACCTTGACGCGTTCATTGCTGGGGTTTTTTGAGTTTAAAAATTTCGTTATTAGTATGTTACTTAGCTCGTACATTTTCCCGCGCTTGCAGCTTCGATGTTATTTGTTTCCTTATTTGGGAATACAGTTGGTGTTCCTAAAATCCCCAACTTTGTTCCAAGGAAAAGAGTTGTAAGTTACACGCTTCAAGGTCATGTGCTTCTGTCGAAGTACAGTATTTGTATGACCATCTCGACGCGACAGAACTTACGTAATAGGGAGCTTAAGCACGCGCGTTTTTAACACGCGGACAGCAACCGGAAGTGAGCTCTTTTCCCTTTTAACTTGTCTTCACAAAACCACATTTATATCGATAAGTATCTTTTCACTATTAGAGACCCTAAGTTTAAAAATCTGGGAGAGACCGCTATCCTGGCGTGCGAAATATTCACTTCCAGTTGCCGTCCGCGTCTTAAAAACGCGCGTGCTTAAGCTCCCTAATAGGGAAGACACAGACAGCGACCGGAAGTGAGTTGTTTTCCCCTTTAACTTGTCTTCACACAACAACATTTACATTGCTAAGTGTCTTTTGTTCATTAGAGATGATTAGTCTAAAAATATGCGAGACACCACTGCCCTGGCACGCGAAATGTTCTCTTCCGGTTGCCGTCCGCGTCTTAAAAACGCGGGTGCTTAAGCTCCCTAATATTTGAAGTGCGCTCATAGATAATATAGAAGGTCAAGCATTTTTGTGCAAAGCTATGGTAGATTAGGGAAGATATCGTTGACGTCACCTATTGTTATTAAAGTGCCAAACAGAACCTCATTGGCTGTCAAAACAAATGGTCTTTCGTTCCCGCGGTTGGCACATTTGAATAACAAAAGCAATGTTTGTAAAAAGATATCTCCCCTATTTGTTCTCCAGTTATTTTTCTACTCGTTCTGTCAAGCTACCTTTCACCTTCGGAAGCCTACGAAGTCTGTGAAAGTCTGTTAAACTTCAAATGATTGCTGAATACTTAATGTAAGTCACCATTACGGTAGGCATTTAACTATGGAATCACTGTCCTTCGGCAGATGTTTTTAGAACAAAAGGAACGTAATGTGTTTAAAAAAATAGAGACTTATTCTAGGTTGTTAAGATTCGACAAAGCGCAACTGCTCGACATTATTCTGTCAGACAAACTGCACAACCGGAAAGTTGCGCATGGCTTATTCACACTAACACAAAAGGGTTTAAGTCAACTGGACTTAACAAAATGATAAAATCAGCTTCAGAACCCTAAAGGATTGGCGTAGACATTATGTATCTATGCTTTTAATATTATTATCAAAGGACTAAAAATAAGTATGTTTGTCACCTTAAAAAAAAAAATTACCTTAAGGGCTATTTCACACAGAATGTCTGTAAAATCTAGTTGTTCCTCCTTGGGAAGAAAAAGGAAATAAATAAATAAATATATATATATATATATAAAAACAAAGAAATGGAAATTAAGAAACCATATTTTCAAAGACATCTGCGATCTCAATTGAACACCAATGTATGACTGTTTCGACGTTTGAATACGTTTTGTAATACGTTTTATGTAAATGAAAAAAGGGATGAAAGCTGAGTTAACTGAAAAGATGTTGTTTTTATTGGTTTAGTAGTATAATACATTTAAAAGACCCTAAAAATTGATCGTTTATAGTCATACGACGCGAAAATTAGTTTGGGGAGTTAGTTTAATAATATACCATATGCTAATTTAGACCAACATGGTGTGGTGTAATTTTAAAGTTTAAAGCAATTCATTTTGACAATGACGTCGATTTTTCCATTTTTATTCAGCGAAGGGCTTGTGGTAGGCGCTGGCAAGCTGTTCATTATTGTCAAAGGGTAAAGGGTGAAACAAAGACGCTCGAGAATTTAAGTTGAAAGGTCAGTGGTGCTCAGATAAACGTATTCCGCTCCGGGTGATGTATAACTGATGTATATTATTAATCCGGTCGAAGTGCGAATTTGAAGTCTATCTTACCGCATAGGGTCGAAGGTGTTGTGATAAATAATGTTGAATATGTGATATCGTCAATATTATACTTCCCAATCCCTTTACTAATCGATTTCTCGTCGCATTCTCGCCGATTCGGTGGTTTAACCGAACCCATCCGTTTTCATTCAGCTATTTTGAGAAACGAAGAAGTCGACGAGATCGACAGCAACAGTGAACAGCTTTTTACTAAAGAGCGAAAAGAATTGATGTCAGTGCTACAAGCTCTTATGCACTAATGCGATGTACATTTCCTTGCCAAACACGTGAAATAACCAAATTTGAGGTTACGTGGTGGACGTAAACACCTGACGATATAATTTCAATTTTCTCTATTAACCGTTCATGCCATTGAAAACCACTTGGCTTCTTGTATGTTGTTGCTATCCAATTCTTTACTCGAGCATTTCTTGAAATAGTTTCTTAAAATGATTGCAACAACGAAAAGACATGGTTTTAGATCACGATGTTCTCGCAGCCGTCCGGCGTTCTTTTACTTAAGCTCGGTGGTAGATTTATCTTTAATCCATAACTTCAAAACTTGGTTCACAAATTGTAAGCCTTTTTCGTTCCATTCTCAAGGCCGAATTCGTATAAGACTGAGTTCTTCAGTTGTACTAGATAAGACAATTTCCTAGCGATCGTATTCATTGGAAAATGGTATATGAATCACCCCATTCGTAGTCGTAGAAGATTTGTATGTTCTGTGTTGTTGACCTTCACTAAACAGTTCATTCCAAGCACAAATAATAGATTTCATTTGCAAATTGCCACTGTTTTCCAGATGCAGTCGCTGGTTTCAAAAGTGAACAGCTTTTGATATTAACTTATTCAGGACAAAATATTTTCTGCCAAACTGAGCCACGAATTGATGATCGTTAGCAAAAAGGAGTTTTCATGTCATTTCACTTTAAAAGAGAAATCGAGGAGCTGCCAAGCAGTTGTTAAGAATGGGAGAATGAAATCTATTTATTTGAAGGTTTGAACTTATGTTTGCAAGATAAATACCCGACATTCTCTGACTTTACAAGACGTTTTCTTTATGAGTGTATTTTTCTTTTAATTTTTCGCACGGATTTCTTAATATTCAAGATCACCTAGACAGTAAAAGATGAGCGTTGGATATTTCGGTTTAATTAACACGATGATGTATTAAACACTGAGGTAGAATTGCTGAAAATTAAAGATGTTTTAAACTGACTTTGTTTGTGGTCGACACTGAGGAAGGAGAAGAAGAAGATAACTTTGTTTAACGAGGGTAAAACACTTTACAGTAAAAACTGATAAACTAGTGGCCCTCACTATACTATACATAAAATCTACTAAATAAAATGATTAATGACTAAAAAGTAGAATAGAGATGACTTAAGAAATGGAGAAATGGTTGAGTCCTTCTTATGATTTCTTAAGATAATTTACATACATTTTCTTAAAAAGCCTCACTGTGACATTCTGAATAGATGTAATAACAGGGAGCTTATTCCACTCTTTCACTGCCGCCACTGCTAAGGTCCTTCCTCCCTCTGTTTCGCGCGAGTATTTTGGGCATCTTAGGGTTATGCTTCCACACCTCGACTGCCTCGTAGAAATATCATTAATCCATGTCAGTGTGAAGGACAGATACTCAGGGCATTGGCCATTAAGGCATTTAAACATTTATAGGAAAGTGCCTCGCGTGGGACCTCGCGTCCCGTTCGCACCCTCCCTTTTGGGTCTTCGTACATGTATCATCGTATTAAGTGCTACTGTTGTGTGTGTGTGTATGTGTGTGTGTTTTTATTTTTGAAGTCAAACCCAATAAAGCTGTTAAAAAAAATAAATTAAAAAAATAAACACTAGGTATAACTTGATTAAATTAGAGCGGTTTTCAATTGAGTGTCGAAAGCAATTAACAAATTGCTTTGGTTTTGCATTCCTTCACTCAGTGATTGGTTCAAAGTTGTGGCGCCACTTTTTCAACCAATCAGAAGTGGCTCGCGTGCGCACATTTTCCCGCGCTTTGTGTCGGCTACGTGTAATTCGTGTTTTGATTGGTTTACTGGATTGTCTCCGTCCTTTTTGATTGACCAAAGTAATTACTTTGGTTTTGGTTTTTCGACACTCAATTGAAACTCGCTCTAATTTCGTCATAAAATGGTAACCAATCCAATTTCTTGAAAAGCTCAATTGTGCTCTTCTCTTTTGTTCTAACTCCGAGAATTACCCCAGCGGCTCTTTTTTGCAACTTATACACCCTTCTTATATTATTCGTGGAGGTCGAGCCCCAGATAAAGCTACCGTACATTATGACTGCTTTGATTGTAGCGTTCTACAAAGTAAGACGCTCATTTAGAGGAAGATTATGTCTAATAGATCTTAAAGTTCCTATCCGCTGGACAAGCTTTTTGCGCACATGGTCTAGATATGGTCGTTAAACGACAACTCCTGGTCAATATGCACAACCAGTAACTCGCAATGTATAAATGACGCTGACTGAAGCCGGCTGGCCAAGCGTCTGTGTACACATGGTTCATGGTTCATGGTTCATTTATTTCACACTATTACATAACATTAACATAGAAAGAAAAATATAGTCACAACATATGGTTGCAAGATAAAATAATTACAGTACAGGTTATAAAATGAGTATGGTTGTCAAAGTAGCGAAGGCTTTCTAGTTGACCACGATCTACTTTTAAGTAAACGAAGAAATGACACTGAGCTTTACTAGGATATATAGTAGAAAACGTTTGTAGAGCCTAGGACTAATGTACAGAAGAAAATTACAGGTATATAACTTAAGCGTGCTAGAGATATACTGAACCACGCGAGAAATCTATACAGGACAAGCTTAGCAAAAGGGGAAAAAATTAAAAGGAACATACAAACAAACAGACAACAACAACAGCAACAACGACAAACAAAAACAAAAGAAAAGAACGACACGTCATCAACAACAGCAGCGGTAACAAACACAAAAATATAAGAAGACAATTATTATTATTATTATTATTATTATTATTATTATTTTATTTTAAACAAGCTCCATTATTATTATTAAATAGTTACACAAAGGGAAGAAAGCTTTAAATGACATCGTTTTTGAAAACTTAAAACTGAAATATTGTCGACGAGGATGATGATGACGATGATTTGATTATTATTATCATTAATGTTACTATTAGTTCATTTTTGAAGATTATTTCAGAGCAAAGAAGAAACGCTTAGAGGAGGAAAGACGGAGAAAAAGAGGAAACGCTTATTTAAGCGTCACATCAGCTCTTAAAGTGAAAGCTCAATATATTCCCGCCATTAATTCAATCCACAATTGGGCACATTTGAAAAACAAGCACAGTTATTTATTGGTAAAAAAAAAAAACAATTTTCACACGCAATTAAATGCATAAATTTAAATCAGTGTTACGGCCGCTCTTACTGAATTTTCTGTTATTGAGCAAATTATGTTTCCAATTTAGGATCCGGTTTAATTTTTAGGGAACTGGTTAATGTTAATCTGTAAAGTTTAGTAACGTCGTACTTTCAAGGAGTTCGGTTATGTTCTCGTCCTTTCTGAGAATAGTTGTTGTATCGCTGATCGATTTGCTGCCGGCATGTGTGGGTAGTTTATTCATCACAGCTGACTGGTTTATATTCAGACGCCACTGGGACGCTTTTGGACAGAATTCAGCCCAGAGGTAAAAATAATTTAATTACTCATGCCTTACAGTGATCAAACAAGTCATAATCTGCACTGCACGCAGAAGAGAGAAATCACAACTGAAGCTGGCAGGTGTTTGCGAGTAAACGATGCCCGACAACGACATAGTACTGAGAGTTGACGCCTTCTATCAGGCTTGTCCTTATTCCGATGATTTCACATCGTTCTGACGCCGTTTATGCGACCTACAGTTCATGATTTGTTCTCAGGGACACAAAATGTTGTATCCTGAACGTTGATTACATGGACATGCATGCGAGTTGCTTTTACCTGTCGTTAAAAGCAGTCACTCGCGTAGGATGAAGTTCTGCGAGATGAAAATTACAGTTTTGCGAGTGTGGCCGGCAAATCGGAAGTAGACGAAGTCATCTTGTGACAATTTTTGCATTCGAATTTCAAACTAGCTGTAGAGAGATACGAATTAGTATTTTTTGTCGAGTGGTAATTAAATCATTTGTCATGATATCGTCAGCCTTTTATAGCATGGAAAGTGTTTCGATCGGTAAGCGGTGAGGTAGTTTTATCAAATTTTCAAGTGCAGCTGTGTTTTGCAGCACGGTTGGCGAACCGACGTTTCGTCGTAACCGATCTGCGACGACCTGAATTTTAAATCAACTTTCCTCGGTTGTGTAAGAAGTAAACATTAGCTGACCGTGAAGTCTTCTTCGATATATAATATCACTGGAATATTCTGAGAACTAAAAAGTGCTACTCAACTATCCTGTCTGTTTTAGTACAAATTGATTTTTTTTCTCGTTTGAAAAATATCAGCAGTTTGCATCTCAAATACCAGCCGAAAATAATTGCCATCCTTTTGAATGATACCACCAGAAATTGAAAAGCAAATAACTCGGTCAGTTTTTTGATAAAAGCTTTTAGTTCCATAGTGCAGGTAGAAATGCCGAGATATTTACGTAACTATTTTATGCACGGCGTTTAATCTTCGCTGCGGTTTTACAAGGTTAGTCAAGTTCCCGTTTACCAAATTGTGGCCAACTGGACACGCCGACGCTCTTACATGCAGCCTTTTAGATAGGGAATGTCAACTTTTACTGTATTTGTAGCGTGCACACTGCTTTTCGTTTATTCTTCATGATGAGCTTTGACAAACCTATAATAAATGGACGCAGATTTCGCGCTGTTAAAGATGTCAGTGGGAATTTTTGCATGGTTTATTCGAGGTTGAAACCTATCAGCAAGTATGTCTTTGTAGAATCATCCACATCCGGCACCATTTGTCTGCCTTCATTAATCATGAAAAAGTCTACTTTTTGGGGTGATTTTTCAAAGTGTTTTGGGTTAGTATTCTCAATAGACAAGGCTGATAAACTTGTAATAAAATAACAAGTTACTTTTATCTGCTTAATTTTGTGGAAGCTTATAGAGTGAAGTACAATTCCTCTCCAAAGTGACATACGTCTCTTCCTATCGATTTTTCACAGATTTATCTTATTTCCTCCACTGCTTTTAAGGCAATCAGGGATAATAAGATTTTTTTTGACAATTTGTCGAGTTAATATGTTCGCATGGTTGATGAGGCGATGCAAATGACTTTCATTCAGATGCTTTTTGCGGAACCTTTCTTCATGACATCAAAGAAAGCAGAGTTATAAAGTCGGTGAGTGTACCGCATGGAGATTTATAATTTTAATCCTTCCTGATTCTGTACGTTTTCGAGAAGTCACAAGGGTGGGCACTTTGTTTCGAATCGCCAGATGGTTAAAATAGTAGGGAATGGATCATGACGAAGCATGGTATTATTATTTTGGTCTTCCTTGACAGTCACTCACGATAAACTGCTCTTGAGTGCAGATGAGATTATTTCACGATATTGGTGTGTTCGAGTTTTTAACACTTTTCCTTTCGGGTGGCCAACAATTTGCCATTTTGAGGTCAAACGTTTGGAGTGGCTTGTGAAGTCAAAATATTGACTTGATGTTTTCCCCAAACGCCTTTCATTTTCTCTCGATCTGTTCTTCGACTTTACTTTATTCAGCTGTTCAAGCTGTTCACGGCCCTCCTCGCTTATGAGTTATCGGTAAAGATCTACGGTTGTCGAACGATCTTAAGTCCTGATAAAATGACTCACCCTTTAGAAGAGGCGCTTTTAAGTTGTTGCAAACACCTGGCTAGGTAATAAAAACAAGTCGAAATTTCTTTCTCTCAGTCTCTGAGAGATCTGTCTGGATGTCTAAATTTTTAATACGCAGGAAAAACTGGTTTTGCCATTGCGAAGTCACCCATTTACTGAACTAATTGTTTACATCCTTAGATGTCGTTTTAATTTTTTTCATCTATATACAACCGATGCAAGTTCTTGTTTCAAAAGTAGTCAGTAAAATAGTCCTCGCCCTCTTATATTGGCTTTTCAGTAATTAATTTTCATGTGACGTCATGAGCTCCATCTTTGTTGTGCGTGACACTGTTGTTATCTGTTTCGCAAGAGCTTAGTTGAAAGCAACCTATACGGAAAGATAGTGACAGTCTCAGTGTACCCTTGCATTGAGATCAGTTCCCTGGGAAGGAGAGTGATGGACAGATGGCAACAGATCGGCTCGTTGCATTTATAATAATCGGTGAGCATAATTTTGTGTCCTGTCTTTTCAGCATCACATCACCTTTTGATGACTTCCTTTGGAGGGCAACATATCTCGTTAAAAAAAAAAACAAATAAGACCACTTCATTTAAAACCAAAAGTGTTCGAGGCTTTCAGCAAATCGCGGCGGACTCGAACCCGAGTAGCTCAGGTCAAAGGACCAGCTTTTTTAGGCTCTCTGATAGGTTACTTTTCCTAGACACATTACAAATACTCGCAGAAAGAACAAATGGAGTATTCTGTTTTGAAACAGTTTCAGTCAGACTCGGTAATGGCATCTCGTTTAAGAAATATAAGTGGTTTTCGAAACAACAAGACTTTCCATCGATTAAACGTCTTGTCAGTTTCAATTAATGCCACTGGAAAAGGGAACATTGGCGTGAAATGAAAAAAAAAGTGTTCACGGCTTTCATAGGTTTAATTACAACTCCGCACACTGTGGACCAAGAGTTGACTTTTCGACATAAAATTAAATTGCACGCGATGGAAAATTTTAAGACACATACAGTGGCCACCATTTCCTGTTGTTTTCTTCCGGCCAGTTTATGATCTCAGTCGATTTATTTTTGACCGATTGGTGAAATTTCGTATCTTTTGTTTGTACGCCATCGTTACCTTACTTTTAAAGCTCATTTTGCTTTTTTTCAGTTTTTATTCAGTCTGACAGTAATTCAACACTCATATCGTCCGTGTTTCACGAAACTCAAAGCTTGGACAAATCGAAATGACAAAAACACCCCCTCTCCCTGAAATCATTGATGAATCTGCGAGCAAGGCGATGCAAGTAATTTTTTCCTCATCAGTCGACAGGTGGAGGGGGTGGTCTTAATTTTTCATTTGAAATGTCCAATGTTACTTATCGTTGTTATTACACTGAGTTTTGTATAAATATAGTTTATTTTCTTTGTTATCATAAGCTGATATCTGTGATTGACGCATAGGTACGAAATATCCTGTGTACCCCACAATCGACGGGAGCACAGACCACATCTTGTCCTTCTTTGGATTCTCGATTAAATTACATTGATCAACAAGACATACGTGAAGTCATTCCGCCTTGCTTAAATACTCAATCTGTTCATGTTTTTTGAAAGTCTCTGGTTTGATTTGTAACGTCAGATTAGCAGCATTAGAAGCTCGATTATAGCGAATTGTGTTTGCAATAGCGTTGGTAATGCTCTCAGTCTAGGACTATATAGCATTAAAAATTATGTGAAAACAAGGCATGGCGTAAATGGATTAATTAAAGAAAACAAAGCAAAGAACCCAAACTAAATATTTTTGCGAGGAATACCTTTCAATTGTTCCTAGTCATGTGGATAATTCGCAAAGAAAAATTATCGGAATGCGACGTGGTGATCGGCTTTCTTTAACAAACGGGACACTGACCCAGACTTTTAATTTGCTAATGTGACATTGACCGCGTGAAAGTTAGGACTTTATTAAGCACTGCATGGAAACTACTTGCGAAAGAGAAAGATCATCGTTGTCAAGCGAAAAAGGCTTTTCAGCCTGGAAAAAAAAAATCGAAGTTTAAACGGGAATCGACATTACGCGGCTCTCTCTACCACCTGAGGTGTATCTGTTGCCGGTGAAATCCGTTCTTAGGTTGAATGATCCGTTTTACGTAGGCTAAATTGGTGATCCTCATTTCACCTAAGCTGAATACGCACTCAGATGAATTGAAGAAACTTTTTTGGAGCCTAAATTAAGCCTCGAGAGAAATTAGGGTCATGTTATGATTAGTGTTAGTTATTATACGTCGATGTCAATTGAATTATTATACAGAACTGAAATAATGAAAAGAGCTGTGTTGGGTTGAGCATGTTCGTCGTTGTAGTGTAATGCTGGTGAAGACGCAGGACTGTAGATCTGGAGGGCCCGAGTTCGAGTACCGGCAAATGCACAGTATAATTGTTTGTTCCCTTAATGCGTTGTAATGCGTTGTAACATGACCTTAATTTCTCTCGAGGCTTAATTTAGGCTCCAATACCGCGCACCGGTGGCTCAGTTGGTTGAGCACCAGGCTGTCGCGCGGGAGGTCGTGAGTTCAACTCCGGCCGGACTGAAGTGCTGCCTTTGTAATTACATCTGCAAATGGTTAGACTCTCGAATCTTCTCGGATAAGGACGATAAGCCGGAGGTCCCGTCTCACAACCCTTCAATGTTCATAATCCTGTGGGACGTAAAAGAACCCACACCCTTGTCGCAAAGAGTAGGGCATGTAGTTCCCGGTGTTGTGGTGTGTCTTCTGTACTATATCATGGTTGGGAGGGTAGTTGTTCGACCCCCACCACAGCCTGTTTCTCTGTTGAGGTGAAAGTGATTAAATAAATAAATAAATAAATAAATAAATAAATAAATAAATAAATAAAGGAAATTTATTACCTAGAGGAATAAATGATTTTATGCGCCTGGCAATGCTAGTTAATTTTTTACTAACTATGATCAGTTTACATACGGGATTCTAATTTAGGACATACATAAGTGGCATAGGACAAGTTCAGTCCTCTTTTTCTTCAGCTCCACGAAGGAAACGTTTTTTCAGTGTTCTAGAATGGTTAGGTTAAGCGAGCCAGAGGCATAAATGAAAATACAGAAACCGATAGATGATACGAAACATTAAGAAGATTTGTTGAGATGCGTAAGACAGAGCTTGAGCAAGGTAAGGTTTAAGTGTCCTCAGACCTTTTTGGGGGGTTGATAGCTGCGTTAAACATTCAACCTTAGTAGGTAAAATGAGGATCACCAATTTAACCTAGGCGAAATCGGATTCAACCTGATAACGGATTTGACCGAAAACATATCAACCTAACAGATGGTCAATTTCAAGTTCATTTCATATGCCATAAGAGCTGAGAGCATGCGTGGTAGAGATCACGGGACATAGACACGGTTGGCATGGGGTGTTAACCATTTACAGCAAATTTACGAAAATTCCGGTTGAAATTTCCATCGGGTGAAAAACGTGTCCCCTTAATTCAAGTCCGTTCGCGACCTTGTTTTGGGCGTCAATATTAAAAATATGGCCGTGAATATTCTGGAATTGGTGAGACCTTTGAAAACTTGTAAATGGAAGACACTTTTCCCAGAGCTCTTCTCTCCCTCAGTCAAGAGAAGAGCTCTGGGGTCGAGATTGGTTATAGTGTGGTTGTATTTCACATGGCGCCCGTAATATTAATACGAGGATCAGCAGTGGCTTTGGTTTGCCAATGAGACTGTGGGTTTTGAAGCATAAAGCTTCCAAATAGTGCTCTCTTTCTTCTCGTTTGTCATCTTCATTTTAACTGATTCCCCATATTCTTTTTTTAACAGGCCTGGAGTCTGAGAACTACTGTGAACCAATATAGTTAATGGTCAGCCTTTTGAACTGAGACGTACCACTGGCCTACGAAGCAAATCAAATCAAATCAAAGTACACATAGCTTTAATCGACTGCACGTGATGGTGTAAGTGCAATTTGTCGCGTGAAGGTTGATTCAGTGGTAATTTGAAGATAAACACCTACTGGTCGTGTTTATTTTACCTTGGCTGATACAATTTTAATGCTCACTACATGAACTCTAGTTGGCATCGAAGAAAGGAAGTTGGTACGAACGTCCATAACTCCATGTTCCTATTATGAAATCAACAACACTTACATGGGTATATGAATTGAGTCACCCGTGAAGCAACATGATGTAGAATTTGCCTAACTGGCTCTTGGCGAGGTTTATTTACTGTGAACCATTTTTGTTACCTACTTGAAAAACGCTATGGCACCACCAACAACAGCACCGATTTACGGCTTAACGCGAACGCTTGTAGCATTAATGCTTGGTTTTCTGTTATCTTCTTCATTCACGGACGCAAAAGACTATACAATAGGTCTGTTGATTCCCATGGAGAAAGCCCTGTTCACTGAGAGAGGAAAATACTATGCGGCCGCGATTACCATCGCCGTGGAAGATATAAACAAGCAACGACACCTATTACCGGGAAACAACATTTCATTTATATGGAACGAGACCAGTTGTTACGACGAAAAAAAGACCATTCGAGCGCTTATATATCAGATATACGAGGCTAAAGTTTCAGTTATTATTGGACCCGGATGCAATTGCAATACTTCAGCTCGAAATGCTGCCGCGTTTAATGTACCAATGATTTCTTATGTGAGTAGACGTTTTATTTCTTTCTCCTTTCAGCGTCTTCTGTACATGAAATGAGGTTTGTTGATTCCTCCATAATTTTTCTTATCTTTTGTGCTCGTGCAACTTAATTAATTCGGATTCAATTCATCTTCGTCTGATGGCTCTAACTATGTTATTTTATGACACTATATTAACTTCGCCACACATAAATTATAAGGAAGAAAATTTACACTGAATCGTTGACAAAAAGAGGATACTCAGGGATTATTAGAGATTATTTACATTGCATTTTAGAAAGCTATCTCTATGTGTTGATTGAAACAAAGAAGTGATCTGAAAAGGAACGTACCTCAATTCCAAGAATGAATTTCCTCTCCCCTAACATTGACCAACTTTGCTATTGCTATCACTGCAAAACTGGCGTGACATTAATGTCGTCATGACAATTAAGGGATCAATATTCTCTAGCACTTTATGGACTAAGGTAAAGTGCTTACCAAAATTAATACGTTTATATTGCGTGTCTAAAAGCTGCCGGAACTGAAGCGCAGCATGTTCCAACGACTTCCATTTCAGAAAAGATAAAAAATTCACACAGGCGTGCAAAAATTAAAAAGTTCAGCTTTCCGTTGGGTTCTTGAATGACACGAAATTCTTTAATCATAGGCTGCATTGGATTCACAACTCGTACCAAAACGTTCACAGGTCATGACTAACTTTTAGACACCAGTCTATATTTTGAAGCTGGATGCGGTGGCGTTCAATTCCGTGTATAGGAAATGCTCTATTCGGTTGAGTCTGAATATCATTTTACCCAGTCTTTTAAGATTACTTACAATATCTGTTTCTTCCTTCCGGTAAAACTTCCCCTTAGGAATAATTAAGAACTATTCACCGACGTGAAGGTGGCTAGTGGTGGATATATTGTCGGTCAAATCCGGTCTTCAGGTTGAATCCGTTTTTACCAAGGTTAAATTGGGGATCCTCATTTTAGCTAGGTTGAATATGCACTCTACCTACAATAGTTTAAAGCAACTATCAAACCCCCAAAAGGGACTGAAAACACCTGTACATTCCCTCAAGCTCTGTCTTACGCATCTCAGCACATTTTCTTAATGTTTGGCATCATCTAATCGATATCTGCATTACAGTTGTATTCATAGACTTATCCGTTCATCCGATCAGTCTCAACATTACAACATAGCAAGGGAACAAAGGACTGTAATATACACTTACAGATACTCGAACTCGAACCCTCCTGATCTATAGTCCTGTGTCTTTACCACCACACCACAACGACGAAAATGCTTAATTTAAAGCAGTTCTTTTCATTATTTACTTTTGTAAAATAAGTCAATTGATCTTAATATATATTAACCAAAACTAATTGTAACCTTACTTTTTCTTTAGTCTTAATTTAAGCTCCAAAAAAGTTTCTTCAATTCATCTGAGTGCGTATTCAGCCTAGTTAAAATGAGGATCACCAATTCAGTTTAACCTGGGTAAACACGACAATTTTCCCGGAAATTAAAGTCCGGCAGATTGAGACTTCAACTTTGAATAAGATCGGCTGTCATTTGGATGGACATAGGCCAAGCCAGCACTTCTAACTTAATCCGTTCTTGTGGCGATTTTTTTGTTAGTCCCCTTCGCAGCCGTTTTTTGGATGTCACGCTGCGGAGACTAACTTTTTGTGGGTTTCTATATTTTTTTACAGCTGTGTAGAAGCCCTGAACTTTCAAATAAGAAACTTTACTCCACATTCATCAGAACGTACGCTCAAAGTACAAAAATCCCAGAATTCTTGTTCAAGCTTCTTGATTACTTCAAATGGACCACTGTTGGGATTCTGTTTGAGAAAGCCTGGATAAATATCTTCAACGACTTTAAGAAGAAGCTGAAAGATATCGTAGTACGGATAGAGGAACAACTTCCTGATAGCCGTGAAATTGATCAGTTGCCAAAACACCCGGAGCTAGCAGAGATCATGAAACGGATCAAGAACGACGCTAGAAGTAAGTTAACGAAAACGACCTACCACAGAGTTTCTGGAACTCTCCCTTTTCTAGGTTTGAATTCTGTTGACAATAGATCGGAAACTAAAGCACTACGACAACAAGATGTAAG
>NC_090877.1:9666870-9686870 GCF_036669935.1 Montipora foliosa | reverse complement strand
AGCATGCTTAGACAAATCCTTCAGTCTGGTTGGCTAAAATATATTGTTCAACAAATTTTAGCTTATCTCTCACGGATTTATCACTTCTTATGACTGGGCAACGATTTTTCGTATTGTTCAGAGGTCTTCTGTAATCTAAGTTGATCTTCGTGGATTATCGATTTTAACTTTTCCTTTTAACAGGTATTGGTGGTCAGCACATATTTATTGACCAAAATGGCGATGCCGAAGTTGATTTAACTCTTTTGGACATGCGATGGCCCTACACAAGTAAATTGTATTTATTGTTAACTAAATTGATATAGTGTAATGCTGCGGCTTTAATATCGTAAATGGTTGTAACTTAAGAATTTTGTCCAGGGCCCGGTTGTTCAAAAGCCGGTTAACGCTAATCCCAGATTGTAAATTAACCAAGGAGTTTATTTCTCTACTCCCAAATGCTGTTCAACACTGATATTCGGCAAAAATTTACATTGGAAGAAGTCACTCTTGATAAACAAAAATAAGCAAAAGAAACTTTCACCAAAAAGTTGAAAACATGAATCGAAACAAAATTCTACGCTAATCCTGGATTAAGTTAATCGGCTTTCGAACAATCGGGCCCAGGATTGGAGGTATTGAGATCCACTCTTTTCGTAAGCGTCACCAAGTGTCCCCGTAGCCTTCTCTTGATTCTCAACATCGCTGATGTCTCGGAAGCGTTGCACGGGTCCAAGTGTCCCTTTTGTTCCTTTGACATCTTGAATGTTTTATTATCTTAGAAATACTTTGTACTGGAGCCCATGTTTTTTTTTATATATCTAAATTAAACTTTGTGGCCAACAACGTGATTTTCAACCGCCGTTCAACACTGTGGACAATAGCAGCCTTAGCCTGGATCAGAGGACTGCTCAATACGAACATATCTTGCTTTGTTATGACACAGTAAAAGTAAGGAGGTATTGTTAATTGACATAAAATTTGGGTGAGTGTTTTTTTTTCAGTGCCGGAAACCAGATATGTCCTTATTCTGTAGAGCGTTGTCTTTTTGTTCATGCTCACGTACTTTTCCTTTTCGCCTTTTTTACATTAAGAGGACAACTGCCCAGAAAATGCTTCCTTGGAAAACGCAACTATGGAAGAAGTTGGTGATTTCACGATTCGTTATAACAACAACAACAGCGATTTTGATCTGGCGTTCTCCATGAGGGACGGGAAAAACATCATGTGGCCGAGTGGATCACCACCTAAGGACAGCCCAGACTGCGGATTTGATGGGGAGAGGTGTACACCGCCGTCGCCTGGACCCTTTGTTAACGGTAAGGAAAATGAAGCGGGTGGCGCGGCGGCCTCATGGTTAGTGTGCTCGACTCCGGAACGAGTGGTCCGGGTTCGGGTCCTGGTCGTGGACATTGTGTTGTGTTCTTGGGCAAGACACTCGGTGCCACGGTGCCTCTCTTCAACCAGGTGTATAAATGGTACCGGCGAAATTCTGGGGGCAACCCTGCGATGGACTTGCATCCCATCAAGGGGGAAGTAAAAAAAAAAATACTCCCAGTCGCTTCATGCCACTGAAACCGGGATAAGCTCATAGTTATGTCAAATAGCAACGTAAGGAGCACGCCTCATTTCAACTTCACTACACAGACAAATGCAATCCATTAGGTTTATTTTGGTTTCTTTCCGCCTCGCACCAGCGGCAGTCATGAACAACCAAAAACCCGATTACCCGATAACCTGTGACAATGCCAGATACGAAAAACCAAAAAAGCTCTCTGAGGAATAAAACTGTAAACGTATTCCCTGAACCAATGCAATGCCACAAACCCTTCGGGGTTTCAAGGGTTTCTTGTTACAAAACAATAACGATACATAAAAGGAAAACAAAAGTGAGACCGATGCAGGCCGTGATACCCATCATGCCTTACACCAATCGTACGCAGACCCTTCTGTTCCCGTGCCTGTCTTATTCGCGCATGGTTTCGGTACTACGATATAGTAGGAAAAGCGAACAAAGGTTATACCAGTGATTTAGGTCTTGCCTTTGGATAAAGCGTCGAACCTGTTGTGCCTGAGGGAGTGGATTCAAACTCTTACTGTCTTTTTGTGAATGAGTGCAAGTGTGAAGTTAACCCTTTGGGACGCAGAGAAGCAGACCACGGTGTTCGATAGTTGTTGTCTTCCTCTCCTCGGGCCATCCAATAACTTTAATCCTGACAGATTTGTCGCTGCATGCAGTTACTAATTAAATCACCAAGAAAATTCAGACCAGTGCTTCTCAAAAGTATTGAGGCACTATCGATAAAGGACATTTTAATTTGTTTTCCAGACAAAATGGCAATAATTGTCGGCATTTCTGGATTTGCAGTTCTGCTTCTATGTCTGTTTTGTGTGAGCAAAATAAGGTGAGTTTTCTTTTACTCGGTGTCTTCTTTTATCTCATCTCTCCGATATTAATTTGGTCCGTTAACGATGTTCCAAATCGATAATCAGTCATCAGGACCTGCGCGGTACTGCAAATGTAGACATTGTAGATGTTTCTCTTCCATAAATTACGGAGATAGCCTACACAATTGCCCTTGGCTCACCTATTGTCAGTGGTCTCAAAGCTAATCTCGCCTTCTGCGGATTTAACTTGCGAAGATGATGGACAAAGAATTCGTTCGTAAGAGTACCCCATAATTATCGAACCGGCAGATCACGGTGACGCCTGAATTTCTCTTCACTCGATGGCGACCATCCTGTGGTTTGAGACATTTTGTAATTTGTATGCAATTCTTCTTTTCCGTAGACAAATCAGACTTGAGAAAAAGCTGAAAAGCTTATTGTGGAAAATAGATTTTTCAGAAATCAGCTTTGGGAGATCAGACTTAGATTATTTTGGGACACCAATGGACGACGATCCGCCTGTAAGTGCAAGCTTCATCAGTATGTTCAAGAGTGAATTAGATAAGAGTGCTGATCTTTGCCCCAGCAAGTCACAAATGGATTTATTTTTAGATCCACTTTGCGCGCGAAACAAACAAAGGGCCGCCAATTTTAACCAATCAGAAGAAGCCATGTCACGCGTAACTGCTTCTGCCATGTTTTTTTCAGGGACGTGACAACTGATTTTCGCGGAACGGGTATTCTGAAAATAGACTCATTTGTGACTGTGAGCCTACCCATGTCATAACATCATCATGATCATCAAATTCATCATCAACGTCATCGCCATCATTAATAACATCATCACTATCATCAATATTATCATCATCGTCACATTATCAACGACACCTTATCGTCATTGTCATTGTCATAATCACCATAATTATCGTCGTATACGTAAGTTGGGTAGCAAATCAAATTACGAAGTAGGCAACACGAGAAGCAAGAACTGTGGCGTTACTTCGCTGCCTAACTTCAAGCTTTCCGTCTTTCCAGCATCGTGTATATCTGTGTGTATCGTATTAAAATATTTGCTTGAGTCTAGGGGCCTAACGGTATTGGTATTTTTATATTAACTTACGGATATCACATATTTTACTCTTATACAGAACTGTGACAGCCAACTGCTGTTAGGCTCGTTTACCAATGGATCTCCATCCTGCGAATCCACTCGTTTTGGGTCTTTTAAGGTACGTTAAAGGATTTTCCTGATACCAATTCACATCGTTTTCGGTGCGTAATTTCCCAGGTTGATAGAACGCGATTGAGCGCATAACACTGCATATCATGGAAACAGGAAATTGGCTTTTTCTCCCGATTTGTTTCATAGCGTTTCTAAATTTGATTCAACTTTTGTGTCATCGTCAATGTTTGTCCGGCAATGTTCATACAAGGTCTCCTTTTCAGAGAGATGTATTGAAAATTCACTACAAGTATTTCAGTGTTATCCAGTGGGTCGTACTAATATTAATATCGTTGTTTTTCAGGGTACGTCGGTGGTAGTAAAACATGTTGGCTCAAAAAATGTTGATCTTTCTCATGCAGTCCTTGTGGAGATGAAGCAGGTACAGTTTACGTGTCGTTTCTTTTATTTAAAGGTGTTGGTGACACGCCTTGTTCACCCCGGTAAATGAATGAAGAAATGAAGAAAATCGAGTACTCCTTTGCGGGAGTCGATTATTAGGGTGAACATTTCACCATGTCCTCTCCAGTTCACACCGCGGTTGCTCAGTTGCTTAAGCATCGGGTTGCCATGCGGGAGGTTTCGGGTTCGGACCCAGTTATTTATCTGATCGGTATCAGGGGGTAAAAAATTGGTGACAAATTCTCTACTTGGAGGTCAGCTCATAGGGAAATTCCGCAGGGATCTGTTTTTGGGCCTTCAATGTTTAATGTTTTCTTCAATGACCTTTACATAATCTAGTTAGACTAATATTGTAAGTTGAGTGCTTACGCTGATGACACTCAGTTCTTTTGTACTGGTGTTGATACTTCTTCAAGTGCTACTATGACCAAAAGATCAATTTTTATTTTTATTTGGATTTCAAAACTATGTTAACTAAACAGTAAGTGACTCAAGCTTTAAGCCTTGATTTAAAAAAAAGATACCTGTTTATTTTAACTGGAATTTTTCTCTTTAATGGTCCGCCATAGTAACTTTAAAATCTTGAGAGAGCTGGATCAAGGAGAAAATGACGTCAAAGACTCACTAGTTTAAGAATGCAATGCGTGTGTACGCGGCTGAATTAATATGCAACACGGGAATTTCGGGCTTTCAGACTTTTAAACTCGTGTTTTGCAAATATAATAAGCTGCGTTTACGCGCTGAAATTTTAAGCTAGTGAGTCAATGACGTCACTTTTCCTTAGATCCAACCCTCTGAGGTCCAATCGGTCACTTTGGAACGTGAGTAATGGCGGACCGTGAAATCCAAAACTTACACTCAAAGTAAACAGGCTTTTGATAAAAATCAAAGTTCAAAATTTTACCAGTCAAGCGTCAAGCAATCACACTTTCAAAATCTGAAGAAAAAAAGGAAGTGATTTTTTGATCATAGTAGCACTGTCAGTTTATTAAGGAATGAGTGCTGATTTCCTTACGGTTGCTGGATGGCTTAGTTCTAATAGGCAGTTGCAGTCATGATCAATGGTGGCAAGTGTCTGGGTATGTGGTTGGGTAATACTTCGGCCAGCCCTTCCTACCATCTTGATAGTCAAGAGATTAACTCTGTTGAAACAATTAAGTTATTGGGCGCAACTATGGATATTAGGGTTCGTGCTACTCCTTGAAGTCCTTGAAAAGCCCTGGAATTTAATTTTGGACTTCAAGAGCGCTTGAAAAGCCCTTGAAGGGATTTGGTGGGAAACTGAAAGTGAAAAATATTTCCATATCATCCACTTTCCTTTGGCGATGTCCTCACTGCCTAACTATCAAGCTGAATTTTAATAAATCGAAAACGGCCTATTGACTCTTATCGTCAATTTAGGACGCTTAGCGGTTGATTGGTATTATGGGAAATGAATATCTATTTTTAAAATCCGAACCCCAATGCCTGAACGCCCTGGACTCGAACCTTGAAATGTTCGACTAATACTCCTTTCACTTAACCGGTAGACTACCACATCGCCAACTGCCAGAACTTTATATTTTTAATATGTCAATATTTTTTAGTTTAAACAAGGGGAAATGTCGGTTACCAAACCTCAGAAATCAAGCATTAGACTTCAACCACTATTCTGCAACGATTTTATATATACTAATTAGTGTTGGTAAATAATCGGTACAATTGTCAGCCAGTTGATTTTTAGTGGATAAAACAGTTCCTTCAAAGTGGGTACTCCGGGTTGAAATCCTGTCCAGGAATGCAACTTTTACTTTTTTTTCTTTTCATCTACTACCACAAGTCCTGGGACAAAGTAATCTAAATTGACAGTAACAGTCAATCCGGAGAAAACTAGGTATTGTCGATAATGGTCATTTCAGAGGTAGAGGACATGATGTACAGCAAAGTAAGGTCACCATCAAAGTCGCTTCTGTTCAAAGGCCGGGTAACACAGCCCATTAAAGCCTGGTTCATTCTCGTTCTCAGATTCCATCGTTTCTCTTAGCCGACGGGGCCTTCGCACGCGTCAACGAAGGGCTGGAGACTTCCGGAGTTCATATATGAGTCGTCAATGGTACTAAACGTGATGGCGCTCAGAAGCATTACCTTCGAAGAGTCTCTATGTGAAGCCTTAAGTGGCCTCAACCTAGAGAATGTCTCTCTTCGTGTCGAACAGAAAGAAGCAATTAGTAGTAGCGTAGTCTTAAACAAAGACACTCTCATCAATTTTCCGCGCCACTTCGGCCACTTTTACTTCCGGTTCAAGAGCTAACCAATGAGACAGTTTGAATTTCCTATGTCTACAGAGCCTTTGGTTTTTTTCCTGCCGGCTAAGAAACGATGGGGTCTGGGAACGAGAATGGCCTGGTTAAGGTGCCTCGTTAACAGTGAGAAATGAAGATGACTCAGCTATTAGCGTAAAATGGTGTAATTATTGTAATTGTTTTTACTTGCACAGATGCTTGATGTGAGAAGCGACAACCTTGCGCATTTTATTGGTGCCACTATCGATCCGCCAAATGTTTGCATCGTGTCCGAGTTTTATTCCAGAGGCAGTCTTCAGGTAAGCGACTCGTTTATTGACTTTTAGGTGTTTCTTGAATCTTGAATCTTACTGACTGAAACCTAGACTAAATTGTTTTCTGTATTTTCATCTGTGCCTTCATTTTTGTAAAAGAAGAACATATTGAAAGGTTTAGGCTAAATGGGTTCTTATGAAAAGGGGGTTAAAAATGAAACTTTTAACCTAACAGGTTCTTATTCGGGGGTTTATACTGTATTCCTCGTTCAAGTCACGAAAAATTACAGCGTTATCGGGCGTATGTTTTCTTTCTAGGACATTTTAGAAAATAAAGACGTCAAGTTGGACCATATGTTTATCACGTCCCTAGTGAACGACATAGTGAAGGTAAACAAGTAGAGAACAAGGCCCCAACGTTTATTATTGCTTCGCATGATTGTCTGCTTAGCCACTTGTTTTAATGGATTCTGCTTATCTGTGTAGCTACTATGACTTGTATGGATGGATGCCTTCGACATACGACTGAAAGACTAGCATTTCAGCTATGGTGTGGGGGTACTCGATTTTAAGTCCTTGTTTTTGGTTTCAGTTACTTGCTTTGCTTCGGAATGAAACTTTTGTCAGAGACTTCAAAGTGTTTTCGCCGTTTTGATTTGGAGGCTTTTAAATGACACCACACTGCAACGTTCGCTTTTCGAGAGGCATGTTATTTTTTGGGAATAGTTTAAGAACTTTTATCTACACGTCCACATGGACATGGTTTATTGTGTTCTAAGTGACCCAGTAATTGCAATATGACTGTTTACCTCGCGAATGACTGATGAATGTTGGATTCCACGATTCTTTGAGACATCTGTTTGATTTAGTTCGTCGTTAATATTTCTAATCCTTTTTCACATGAAGGGTATGGCTCATCTCCACAGCACGGACATAAATCGCATGGAAACCTTAAGTCCTCTAACTGTCTGGTTGACAGCCGCTGGACGGTGAAAATCGCGGACTATGGCCTTCCAACTATTCGGTCAAAACGGAGTAGAAGCTTCTTGCATAGTGAATCATATTACCAAGGTGTGAAGCCATCTATCTTCCCTAAAGACAAAGGCAGGCCTAGTTATCTTTATATTTAAGTTTATTGAAGTCTCAACGATTAGATAACAGAGCCAAGTCTGTTGTTATCTGGGACAGACCACAACATCGGTAACCCTGCGACCTATTTGATGTCAGTTTTTCATGCGTCTGTTCTGTTATTGATCATGAATCTCGTCATAACATTGTCAAAGTAGCTGTGGATCCAAGAGGCGATAGCCGAGTTAAAAGGTGACAGATCGACGGTTCACAAATTTAGCATAAATTAAACTCTTCGAAACGCATAAATTATAAATTTATGTGTCTGTCCGCTTATTGACAATAAAAAATTGGCCAATGAGCGCGCGAGAATTTTGCAGTTATTAGAAAAACTCTTTTCGAGTAATGTGTGGTTTCTTTCACTCCCCGCGGAGTTTATGAACACTGAAGAGTTGTGAGCAAGGGCCTATGGTTTATAGTCCTTATCTGAGAAGACTGTTCCAATATTCTCAACGTAGCTGCAATATCGGTGTTGCCTACTATTGTTATTGCGCATACGTTCTGCACATCTCGAGATACTCGTATTTCCTATGGGTGTTGCTTATCAATACAGGGATATTTTTGCGCGGTTTAATTAAGGACGGTGCCCGCTATTGTTATTGCGCATACGTTCTCCGCATCTCCAGATACTCGGATTTCCTATCGGTAGTGCTTACTAATGCAGGGATATTTTTTCGCGGTTTAAAACTATTCAGAGAAAGCAGAACTTAGCAAGTGCTCTTGCTATCCAAAAAGAAAATTGATGGTAGCCATGCATTTTCCATTGATAATTAAGCTTTAATTTGGAAAGGAACGCCATACATTGCTTTGGATTTTAAAACTTTTTACTAATATTGTTGATTAATTATCTTTGAAAAATGCGTGGTTACCCACAATTTTCTTTTTGAAATTTAATAACACTTGTTGAGATCTGCTTTTCCCGCATATCCATAGAACCGCGTGAAAATACCTTTGAATTAGTAGGCACCGTCCTTAATTTTTTTGCAGCTGCGAGTAATCGAACGTATGTCAAACAGTGAAGTTCAAACGGAATCCAATTTCGAAAGACATTTCGGAACAAAGACGATTTCTTCTTCTTAGCGTATCTTTTCGAACTGAAGAATTTCTAATTTCTTTTCATGCTCTTCAAAATCATTTTGCATATATATATATCAAACCTCGCCCCGCTAAAACAATGATAGTCCATTCCGTAATAGATTGCCTACAAGTCGACCTCTCGACCTGTAAATTATACGAGTGCGAAGAAAGAGTTCCTTGAACGCGAAAAAGTAAACCGAGAGAATATGTTTAACTAAACCGACAACTAGTATTTAAGGGACTTTTAAGAAGTTTAATTCTGCGGTTTTTTTTTTTATAGTAACTTAAACACGAAGTGAAAATCTTGTTTTCTATTTTCTTCAGAACTATTGTGGACTGCACCAGAAATTCTTAGATTGAGTGTCCGCCCAGTAAATGGCACTCAAAAAGGAGATGTATACAGTTTTGCAATCATTTTAGCAGAATTTCACACGAGGCGGGGACCTTACAGTGGAAGTTATATGGAACCAGATGGTAATCAAATTAGTTTGTTTTTAAAAACAGACAACAAGATTTCTTTAAAAGAAGAAAGAAAACAAAAGTATAAATCCTAAGACACCTGGATACACTCTAGAGTTTAGTAGAGTTTTGTTTCTAGAGTTTTTGACCCTGAGTAGATTAAAATGTTTCTTTAATCGTTTGAAGTTTGAAGTTTTAATCTGAGTTTTTTTTGTATTGGTTTTGGAAATGAGTACTAGAGCAGTTTTCAAATGACTTTCGAAAGTAATTATGCTATTGCAATTGTTACGCTTAGTGTTTGTTTAAAAATCTCGCGCCAGTTTATCAACTAATGTAAAGGAAAGCCAAAATCAATCGCGACTTGCACGCGCGATTTTTCCCGCGCTTTTAGCAAGTGACATGGAATTGCTGCGAAGTTTGATTGGTTCATTGCGCTGTTTGCGCCTGCTGTGATTCGTCGACTGAGATAATTACTTTGGTATTTGTCTTGCGACAGTCAGTTGAAAACCGCTCTATGATAAAAGCAGGATTAAGTTGTGTTCCAAGTCTCAGCGACACCAAAAACCCTTGATTCATTCTGCAGGAAACCGTGAGATGTTCATTTCCTTTCGCATTACTTGAAGTGTAAGTTGTGCGCGCATGCGCTTTTGGTTCATCTGTAAAGCACATGCGTTGATCGTTATGAAGAGAAAAAAATCTCTTTTATTTATTGTTTCTCCTGTCGTTTTTTCCATTTGTTTTGCCGTTGAGTACATTATTCTTAAATTAAGAGAACGAGTACTTCAAAGATAGAGACCCTCAGCCTGAGTCAACCAATTATTTTTGTCATTAATTTATCTAGTGCTTTTTTGCCAAAAATGGTATAAACAACTGATTTTAAAAGTATTTACTGCTCCGCCGTTTATATAATTTCAGTAGAATTGTTATCTACCGTTTTCATTTAATTGTTTCTCGTAGAAATCATAAGGCGAGTCTCGGAATACGAAATCCCGCCATTTCGCCCGACTGTTCCCGCGCTAATCTCTCGCGTAGAAGAACTGAGGGAACTGATGAAGCACTGTTGGGAAGAAAAGCCAGAAGTACGCCCGGACTTCCATGATATCAAGAAATCCATGCAGAAAATTATAAACAACAATGGCATGTGAGTGGGGTCAAAGGGTGGTATTGTCGAGTTTACCAAAAGCCAGTGTGTCGTCGGAATGTTTTGTTAGCGACGACGTCGTGTTCGGTGACGCCACAAATGAATTTTCCAGCATTCTGCATAACAACGACTTGAAATCAGTATTGACGACAGCTTGAGCATACAAATGTTTTTCCTCAATCGGTTTCGTAGCGTCCTCGTAGCCGTCGTCGTCTTTCTGTCGTAAGCTCCCTAAAAGATCGTTTTCACTCTCGTGACCAGCAGCCATATTGGATTACTGAAACAAAAGAGAGTATTTGCATAAGCTTTAAAGCATACTGAACAAACTCCCAGCTGCCATCAGGAACATCACTGACTAAAACACGTTTAGCCAAAGTGTAAGAAAACGCCTAAGGATTGATTTATAATGCTACAACTATGTAACATAACAACATAATAAATAGTTAGCGTAGTTTTTAGTCACTTCCAGAATTTTAGGAATTAAGGACATCGTTATTATTGTGGTTTTATTTAATTGATGTTTTAGAGATGAAGGGCCATTTTGTATTTATGGAGATACTGTAAATAGATAATAATAATAATAATTATTATTATTATTATTATGTCCATTCCATATAGACTAAGGATTCACCATTTGCTTCAACATCCCTTCGCTTTTGGTTGAACGATGTTGACTACTGGGGAGGGCAACCGCTTTTAACACATCAACATTTGATTAAAAAAAGCTTCACGAAAGGCCCGGTATTCAGTCCCAGGCTTCAGTCGTGGTTGTTACTTTGGATACACACTTGTTACTATGGATACGGATAAGGAAGCGTCATTGAGAGACCGATCAGGGCAAATGAGGGAGGGGGGGGGAAGGGCATAAGGCCAAGCACAAGGAAAATGAAAATTTTTGATTCTTTTGCTTGTGATTGCTCATGTGCTTTTGCTTGCGTCGCTAATGAAAACCAGGCTTTACTGATATCGTCTTCGATTTTTGTTGTTCAGGAAAACCAACATATTTGATAATGTGGTGTACATGATGGAGAAATACGCAGACAATCTGGAGGATCTTGTGAGCGAGAGAACTGCTCAGTTGGTGGAAGAGAAGAAGAAGACAGATGCCTTGCTGGACAGAATATTACCACGGTAACATTTTTAAGGGTGAACGTCTCCATAACGTTGAAAAAGGACTATTAGGGAACTTAAGCAACGAGAACGTCACAAATTTGCATATTTAGTTGACAAAAACAATATCTTTGCACGCCCTGAACGTGCCTTTTTCACTTTTGTTCATTTATTATTATTATTATTATTATATTTCTTTGCCGTCGTCTGCAAAACAACAACGTGAAATAGCCAAATTTGAGGGTTATGAAGAACGTCAGCACTTGAGGATAAATTTTCATTTTCTCCATTAAATGCCGTTCCGACCAGTGTCATTTTTGACGAACTATCACACCCTTGTTATATTAAAAGGGTTGAAATAGTCACGAAGTGATTACGATGACGCGAATTTTATATTTTGAGATAACGTTCTCGTTGCCGTCGCCGTCGTCGTTGTTTAAGTTTTCTATTGATTTCGCGGAAACATGTACGCCTTTTTCGGCGTAGTCGCCATATCTCAGACGTTTTCTTGTAATCTTTTGAAAAGTGCGCCATCAAGGGCTTGCAGCGTCCCATTTGTTCCCGCCATTTTTGGGCCGGAAGTGATAACAATAACGCGAATTTATATTCTGAGATGACGTTCTCGTTGCCATCTCTGTCGTGGATGCTTAAGTTCCCTGTTAAGTTGATAGGCCTGGTTTCAATTGCCGATCACCGGCAATCTTTGCACAGTAAAGTAATCCTCGGCCAGGCATGTTGACTCCTTCAGGGCCGAGCGCGCATGCCCGGTTTGCTTCGAATAAAATTTGTTTAATGCTGTTTTATGTTTCGTATAAAATTCGTCTATGTTCTGCCCAGACCTAAAGTTAAAGAGAAAGAAGCTGAAGGAACTCCTCTCGCAGGGAAGTTGTGCTGTCTGCACAGTGGAGTTATTGTTCACAATTTTTACCTCGTTAGCATATTTCCATCATTTTATCACCAATCAGCGAAGGATTCATTCATCGCGGGAACATTTGAAACCACAAATGACTAGTTCTGGTCATTCTAGCTCAGTTAAATAAGAGCGTCGCACCGGCATCGCAAGGTCACGGGTTCAAACCCCGTTGAAGTTCTGAACTTTTCAGATTCTCAACGCTGTTGCTGAAATTGCGTTCACAAGTGCGAGGATCATAGTTTCACTTGATTTCATATGCGCAGTTCAATATATCATTCATTTCATATCCAGGTGATCTGGTGACGTAATTTGGAGGCCTGGGAACGCCGTATCCCACAACCGTGCGCGGCCCTAGGTGTTGTTTCCAAACTCCCTGCAGTATTTCCATCGCCAAAACTCAACAGATCATTCCGTGTCTCCCACGTTTCCTGTTACTGAATGAATATTCAAGTAGAACCGACGAGATCTAACCTTGCCTCTGCCATGTTGAATTCGAAAATAAGGCCGCGCGCGGTTGTGGGATACGGCGTTAAAACTTTTCTCCCCAGTCTTCCGTGTTACGTCACCAGATCACCTGGATATTATCATTTCGATCGTTGAAACATCTTTGTCGGCAAATTCAGAGTGCGTGTTTGCAGATAGATACGGCTGCCATTTTCATTTCTGTTGTTTCGAAAGACATAATTGTATTTGCTTTAGTACTTTCTGTGATTAATGAACATCGTCTAGTTCAGTAACAACCGCAATATTTACTAATGATCGTTCTTGAGCAGATTTGTTTTGATACGTATACGATGCTTTCTAAAAGCAAATTCGCAGGTTAATGAAGCAAAGTGTAAAACAATTTTACCCTATCGCATCTTGACCACGACAATTTTAGACTCGAATTTTCTTTCTTTTCAAAGGCCGGTCGCCGAACAACTCAAAAGAGGAAAATCAGTGGAAGCGGAGAGTTTCCACGAGGTGTCAATTTACTTCAGTGATATTGTAGGATTTACAGAGCTTTCGTCTGCAAGTACACCCATGCAGGTATGTTCTGGTATAGATAGGATGCAAGCATTTTCTTTGATTCCGAACAATTTACCGTTGGCACTGCAAGTCGTTACGTGATTGTTTGAGATCAGTGCATAGCGATCTGAGTATAAAATCTCAGGTTGTTTTTTTTTTGCTTTAGGTTGTGACGCTCTTAAACGACTTATACACTTTATTCGATGAGACCATCAGCGAATTCGATGTGTACAAGGTAAGTGTGAAACAAAGACGCCATCTTTTAACAACATGCAGGTTCACTCCCCTTATGGCAAATCGCCTGGATAAAGGTCGTTCTTATTCAGAATCATCTTGTTTGGGATGTAATAATAACGTTTTCAGTAAGGGCATTCCACATTACCATATTTCGAGTTTTAAACTCGTGATTAACTTAAGGTTTCCCCTAAACACCCTAAAATAACGTGACATGGCCCCTTTTAAGGGACACTTCTTGTTGGATGTCAAAATTGGTTTGCATCTAATTCCCCGCATTTCTGGACATAAGTGCACTTAGACCTGTTTCCCTTTCAAAGAAAGCATAAACTTCATTTATGAACTAAAAGTTTTGCTAAGAGCAGGGAGCTCTTAGCAAAACCTTTAGTTCATAAACTTAGCTTGTGGTAGGCCTTTTCGAAAGGTCTCCCTACTTTTAAACCAATGTGAAGTTGACGTCAGATTGGAGACACCCTCGATGGGGGCAGCCTTAAGTACTTAACTTCCTTTAATTTTAATGTCTGATGTATTATTAAACATTTTTTAGGTGGAGACAATTGGTGATGCCTACATGGTCGTCTCCGGCCTTCCAATCAGAAATGGACACATACATGCCGGGGAGATAGCGCGAATGGCTCTTCATCTGATTGAAGGAGTCAAACAGGACTTTACAGTTCGCCATAAACCAGAACACAAACTTGAGTTGCGCGTTGGGATTCACAGCGGTAGGTTCGCTACCGAATCTGTAATGTCCCCTGCCGCTGGTTGCAGTCTTGACTAAGAGAAAATGAGGGAGAGAGGGAGTGTAGGGGTGTTGGCCGGGATATGTGAATTTCACAAAAGTTATTTTTAGATTGGAAGTCTGTTTCCCGAGACGTCCAGGACTATTAAGCATGACGTCATATGAATTTATTTAGCATTGTGCAATGGCTTTCGGAGTCGTACTCTTCATCCAACAAGATATTTTGTGGAATCTATCTCCCATTCCGGGTTTTGGGGCAAGATGTGCCAATTTCCTTACCAGTGAACGTCGTTTTGGTCGACAAACCATAATTCCACCTGGAACGCCATTTTAAATTCTTCTGACTTTTCGGAAGTTACGGGAAACAGACTTTCGTTTCAAGGGCTACACTGTGCGACTCCTTCTCTGCTTCGTTAATTTTCTCTTGTCTTGACTAGTCTCCGTGGTGTTCACGTTCAGCGGCCTTAGGCACATGCGCGTATGAGACTAAAAGATTAGAAGATGCTTGTTTGTAACTGAATAGTAAGCGTTGACATTAAACCTAATTTGGCATCGTTTGATAGAATACTCTCTTCTACATGATGAAATGATAGCACGGTGAAAACAGCGTTCGTTTCTGTGCAGTAGTCCATGAGTTTCGTGAGGGCGCGACTAAGAGGAAAAAAATACGTTGGTGTTTTTTTTTCAATCTTCTTAGGTCCTGTGGTAGCGGGCGTGGTTGGCTGCACTATGCCTCGTTATTGTTTATTTGGGGATACAGTAAACACTGCGTCTCGGATGGAGTCAACAGGAGAAGGTGCGAATTCACTTGTCACTCGTTGTAATTACCAAATTATTCCTGTTGCCCTGTACAGCCTTGAGGTCTGCGTCCTACACAAAAAGCTTTGTCCTTCACTGTCTCACCATGGAAATAAATAAAAAAGAAAACATTCGAGTAAACCGCGTCTCGCTCAGGAGCGAGTCTTATCGCTTACTTCTAGACCCCGTCCACACGTAATTCGTATTAAAATTCAAATTTGCCCCTCCACGCATACCCGGATTCGTATCCAAAACTCCCCTTTGACTATTGTCAACAGAACATCCGCATCCAAAACTCCCCTCTGATTATTGTCAACAGAGCGTGCGCCATCAGGCGTGCGAATCGGCGACAAGAGAAGCAGTAGCCCATGTTGCTTTTTGAAAATTTTACGCTGTGAAGACTGGATCTGAGTTTCAACGTCATCGGATTAAAAAAAATTCCACTCTGTAGAGCAGATGTAAAAGGTTGCGGATTCACATGCCGAATCAGTCGCCGGATACGTATGAACGGAAGGCGAATCCGCAAAGAAAAAGTTGCGGATAAAAGAATATATACGTGTGGACTGGGTTTTAGTTGGATTTTGCTGAGAAACCGAAATAACGATAATCCTAGCTCTATGAGGTCTGACTTTTACACAAAAATTTGCCCCAAATCGTCGCACCCTGAAAATAAATGAAACTCCTACGATTAAACCGCATCTTCCTCAGGAGGAGGATGTATTCCTTATTGTCAGTTGGTCTTTGCTATAAAATCGTGTTAACTCTGAATATATACTGGCAAGTTGGTTGATGATGAACTTTATTCAACTCAATGCATTCATCAAATAGTAGTTTAATTTTTGATGAGACGGGAAAACCGGAGTACCCAGAGAAAAACTTGTCGGAACAGTCCGGAGATCGAACTCGTGCCACATTAATCTTACCACTGCGACAGCTTTGTATCATGCGTTAATTTTAAGTATCTTATCTGACGACCGACAGGTCAAGCGTTGAAGCTGCTTTTGTCCCTATTATCAAATCGCCTTAAATTGAACATGGCGATTCGAATGAGTTATGATTTTGTCATACAGTGCTAAAATTTATTTCCAACCATGCAAGATTTTCAATGTTTTTTGTCTTGAGATTAGCAGGTGTATTGTGATATGATTCGAGTTTACGCTCAACATTTTAGGTTTGAAAATTCATATTAGCGATGCTACGAAAACCATTTTGGAAATGCTTGGTGGATTTGTGATTGAAGAGAGAGGGGAAGTCTACTTGAAGGTAATTTAACAAAACCAGTGATATATATGTTTTCTGAATGCCATACTCTAGGATACTAATGGAAACATAATAAAATTGATTGTAATACACTTATTCTGAAAAATTTTTATACAAAAATAATAAACCCCAACGGCTATCAGTAGAGAGAACCTCTCGGTATAGAAACACAGACGTTACGTTTTTAAAATTGTTTTACGTTTGGCTATAAAAGAAGCAATTGTTCTGGCAAATGATTCATTAAAATAATTCTTCGTTGTTTTTTGATTTCCTGGATGATTGGCTTTGACGACTTGTAGTATATCAGTAGTAGCTTCAGCCAGTTGTTTCATGCGATCATTTAAAGTGCCCCTGTGATGAAAAAATCACTTCCTTTTTTCTTCAGATTTTGAAAGTGTGTTTGCTCAACACCTGACTGGCAAAATTTTGAGCTTTGATTTTTTTTTTTCAAAGGCTGTTTACTTTGAGTGTAAGTTTTGGATTTTACGGTCTGCCATTACTCACGTTCAAAACTGATCGATTGGAACTCGGAGGGTTGGATCCAGGGAAAAGTGACGTCAAAGGCTCACTAGGTTAAGGTGGCTGGAACCAGTTTCACAACTTTTAGAGACCTCCTTATTAGATGAGTTATAACTACTATACTGTATCATGTAACAGCAATGTTATGGTACCACATCAAACACCAATTATTGCTTAACAAAATGCGCTCACTGTTTTGACGTAATAGGTTTCCATGGCAACATGAAAGCTCTCCAAAAACACCCTATTTTTCGTCTTTACTTGCTTATATCTCAAAAATGAACTAGGTGACCCCGATTTTTAATGGAAGAATAGTAAGTAGCAATTTGCTATAGAACTATCAGCAAAGTTTTAAAAAAGTCATGGGGGCCAGTTAGAGCTACCTTAATTTTTCGAAAATTTAAGGTAGCCCTGAATTGGCTCCCAAGAATTTTTTTAAACTTTGCAGATAGTCCTATCTCAAATTGCTAATTACTATTTTACAATAAAAAATGGGGGTCACCGAGTTCATTTGTGAGCTTTCATGCTGCCATGGTAGCCTATTGCGTCAAAATAGTGATAATTGGTGTTTGGTATGGTACCATAACATTTCTTTTACGTGATACAGTTTTGTAGTGACAACCCTTGTAATAAAAAGGTCCTTAAAAGTAGTGAAACTGGTTCCAGTCACCTTAATCAGCATGTGAATGCAGCTTATTATATATGCAAAACGCGAGCATTGAACTCTGAAAGCCCAAAACTCCCGTGCTGCATGTTAATTCTGCGGCGCACACACGCATTGCATTCTTACTAGAGAGCCTTTGAAGGCGTTTTCTTCTCGAACCATCTCTCTCAAGGACTTAAAGGTACTATTGGCGGATCATTGACATCATTAAATAGGACAATTTCAGTTAAAATAAACAGGTGTCTTTCTGAAATCAAGGCTTAGAACTTTAATTGCTTAGTGTTTGATTAACATAGTTTTGAGATCCAAACGAAAATAAGAATTGATTTTTTCGGTCACAGGGGCACTTAAACGTTTCTTTGTAGAAAATGACTAGAACAAAGCCAACACAGCAAGCGCTTCCCTTTGAACAATATATCGCATTCAGGGTGCATGGAAAATTTGAGCGAGAGTCATGAATAGAAATTTGCTCACTTGATGCTCTTGCTCCAGTGTTCGTGGAGCTAGAGTCGAAGCTCTTCGTTCCAACGAAAGCACTTTCCAAGCCTGGTTAATTCTTACGTCATTTTAGAGTTATTACCGGAAACCGGATGTGAACATTCCACATACCGGAACAGTAGTCTCTGCTAGATTTGTAAACTAATCGTCTCTAGTAGTAAAATACTCAACAATATTAACGTGGTAGTGTTAAGGCAAGTTGAAATTTGAAAGCAGCTTCGGCACTATCTGTTGCTGCTTGGCTGAAAATCTGTTATACTTGTCAGACACACAGCAACTTGGAGTCCATCTGTTTAATCTCGTTTTGCCTTATTTTCTTACAGGGGAAAGGGACAGTGAAAAGTTATTGGCTCTTAGATCAGGTTCATCGCTCGCCTCATAGACGTCGGCGATCAATGAAGCGACTCAAGGGACTTCCCAACTCGTCAGCCGCATTCCGTGAAATGTTGGAGCCACCTCCTTCCCCTTGCGGACTGTCGCGAACATCATCTCTTAGAAGAAATGTAAAAGCTGTGACTGAATCACCAGGGGTAAAAAGAAGACAGCTTATGGAAACTGTTGAGAAATTAGATGATCCAAAGCAAGCTCAAGCGTTTGTTTAGTAAACAAAACACATAATTGGCAGGGAGCCAAGTACTGACGGCATTCGATGTCGATTTATAATATAATAATCACTCTTACCAAAGCATTCGTGCTCTCGCCAAGGAAAAAGAAGTATTTTGTAATTTATAGCTGGCGACAAAAAAAAAAAGATTCTGAAGAAATAGCGTACAACGTTACACTCTGTCTCTTTATTAGGCCCGCGTTTGTTTGAATTTACAATTTTGTGCATGAGTTTGCTTAAAAGAACCGTCAAGGAAAAATATTTTTTTAGCAAATAAAATCTGCAACAAATAATAGCTGATGGCAAACGATCGAATTTCGTACGAATAGTAATATATTATTCATGTAAAATCTGCAAAGGAGATTACGTTGTGCTGTCGTATTTTCTTTCTACTCGGATCTTCCCATTTTATATTATTCTGGCAATGATTGTTTGCCTTAGTTACGAGACCGTTTCCTCTCGCACCCTCTCCATTTTATTATAAATATAGGAATTGTAAAAAAACGTTCTTTTTCTGTCAATACAGAAATCATTACATGACATGCGCATAAACTGCTGAAGAGATAAGATCCGGGCAGAAAATAGTGGATATTTCAAATTTACAAAACTAGACGTCCTTAGGACATTGTGAAACGTGAATTCTTTAAATACAGAAATTGTACATTATAATTAATAATAATAAAGATCAATTTTTCAATTACTTGGGGTTTTTCTTCATCGATAGTATTGTGTTGCACGCTTGCGTCCTGAAGTCACAGCTCCAATGCAACATATGCAATGCAGCAGACCAAACCGGCAGAAACGCTCATTTCATTTTGTGACTGGAGTTTATGGTTTATTTTTCTTTTCATTCTCGCTTTTTTTCTCGCAGTGGAATGGTTTTCTCCTCATTTTCTTTGTGATACTATCAGAATACTCGATCAGCAACTTCGGCTTTGCATTACAATTAGTCTCCGAACACAGGGGTGGGGGGGGGGGGGGATTCCACTTTTTGCCGTTTTTCCTCAAGGACAGAAGACCACCTTGCCACATCCTTATACCATTGTAGTACCATATTTTGTCAACGGACTGCGTTCGTCCTCTACCTCTGTCTCAGTTACAATTCTGCATGATGATCGTTTAGTCACAGGATTTTTCGACGCTGATTTTAGCGACAACCGTAAGGAAGAGTTGCGTGTTATAAAATTTGTCTTTGGGAACTCTTCACCGCATATGAAAGTTCTGAACGTCTCTCGAAAACTCATTCTCCTGGAAGATCTTGGATTTTGGTTCTCTCTTCTTTGCTCGGAATCAATCAACCAATACGTTCTCATTTTTC
>NC_090877.1:9656870-9661870 GCF_036669935.1 Montipora foliosa | reverse complement strand
GGTCGTGACGTCATGTGAAAACCGAGAATACATTAATTTCATTTATCTTAATTAAACGGTAAAAATCTCTTTCGTTTTAGTAAATGGTACCTTTGACTTACTTACCACTATGAATGCCAATTCGTAGACCAAGTTTAAAATCCTTCTTGTGCCTAACGACGAAGTCCTGCTTGACGGCTTCTAATATATGTAAAGCCATCCAGGATATTTCCGCTACATTTTCGTTACCGAGTCTTATCGGCAACCCTGAACATACCATGTAAGCGTCGCCAATTGTCTCAACCTGATTTTAAAAAACCAAAGTCAGTTTTGCGATGTTTTTTGGGCAGGGGTATTTACTATAAGAACCGCCAAACTGCGCGTCTCAAGAAAGTCCTTAGGAAATCACTTTTAAAATCTATTGAGCTTTTAGCCTTAGGTGACCTTCTATATATCGTTGGGTCCCTAAAATCTCGAAATTGCCTGGAAAGAGCTAAATTAGAATTTGGTATGGAAAGCCACAACTTTCTTATGTAATCTTTATTCTTTTGGTCTTGAAGTTTTGTGTTGATGTTTTGGAGTTTTGTCATAGCTAGTGTATTGTGGCCACATTATTATGTGGCGAGGTTTTGTCAGTACGTGACGACGTTTGATGGTTACGTATTGTGTTTCATCATGATATGTTGAGGTCTTATTTTGACGTGCTGTGTTTATAATCACATAAAGGGAGAAACTCGACGTCATAAAAGAACCTCAACACATAAAATGTAAACACGGCCCAGCACGTCAAAAGAAGACCTCAACAAATGGAAACACGACACGTAATCTTTAAGTCTCGTCACATAATGACAAAACCACACCACCAGACAAAACTTCGAGACCAAAAGAATGGAACATTACGTTTCTGAAAAAGGGAACGCAAATATCCCATTAATTTTTTATACCAGCTTCACGATTGATGTGCGGCTGCCGGTTAACTTTTCAAATCATTTTCAATTTCTTTCTTATTTGTATTACTTATGCAAGAGAAGTAACTAGTCTCCACCTTGTACACGCGATACTCGCTGATAATATCATCAAACAATGTGTAGAGGTCATTTAAAAGCGTCACAACCTGTAAAGATAAAAAATAGAATGAAATACAAAGTTGCAATTTACGTTCACAGCTAAGTCGAAATTGCCGCAGGGTCAGTGGTGTTTCAAAGCAAAACTAACGTTTACATCCGACGACAAACGTAGGGTACGGTCTATTGATCGACCGTATTCCAATATAGGAATACATGGAATAGAAGTTACAAATCCTTATTTACGGAGATTCACATTTAAATTGTTAAGCACCTGCTAAAATGCTATTTTAAATATTTCTCCATTACCCTTGTTGCTTCAAAACGCAAGACATACAGTTTTGAATCATCACTCCATGTATTCTTTTTCCGGAATAGGGTCAATCGAACGCACCCTTAAGGTAGAAATGTGGGAAAATGATCCCTCGTATTTCATTACTGTTCTTCAAAAGTGGGACGTTCTGCATATTTGTATGGTTGCAAAGACGTTAGACAAAGATAGAAGAATGGAATCCAGGCTTTAAATATTACATCTGCTGTGCAAGAAGATCCATTGAAATTAGAGGTTTCGATGACGTGTAGATCAACCGACGAAGGCTGGAACTGAATTCCAGGCTTCACAATTTAATGGCATTGAGAAGCTAACTCAACAATGGAAAACTAATCATATGGCAAGTGCTCCTACTGCACTCTTGTTCCTCGGCCATCGAAGTTCAGAAAACATTCCATTCGCGATTGTTGGATTGATATGAGATCAGTTACAGCTAACGGTGCTCATTGAATAATTTCACTTTCTTTTACTGCATAATTAGTTGGAATAGCTCGTACCAGTAAATTTGAGCGTTTTGAGCCCTAGGTCCCGTAATCAATGTTCGCAATCATTTTGCTTCCAGTTATCTTGACAACATACTAAAAGAACAGCTTTTCAAAACATGTGGATGGCAGTGTCACAAAGGGCTTTTCGGGTCCAAAAGTCATCGGAATTTTCGAGAAACGAGCCCCCAGACAACATGACTTTTTCTAGTACAGAGTCAAAATGGCAAGAACACCTAGAATAATGATTATAAGTAAGCCAACCTGCATAGGCGAACTTTCAGAACAGAGCTGTGTAAAACCGACAATATCACTGAAGTAAATGGACACTTCATCAAAATTTTCGGCCTCCACACTCTTTCCCTTTTTCAATTGTTCTGCAACGGACCTACAGAAAAAAAAATGCAAGAAACTGTCGTCTCCCGGCAATTTGTCAATTAACCTTTTCAGCCAATAGTGATACTGGATGAAGATGAAGATGAAGATGAAGATGAAGATGAAGATGAAGATGAAGATGAAGATGAAGATGAAGATGAAGATGACGATGACGGCGACGACTATGGGAAACACAAGTTCATTCTTTAAGTTTCTAGGCTTTCGTGTCTTTCTAACTAATGTATATCTGATATCTAATGAATTAGTCCAGCGTCTTTTGTAGTTTATGGCCAACGTTAAAAAATGATACCAAATAGACGACTTTTTTACAGTGCCCCGCCGCGCCTTACCGTGTTCGCCTGACAAAGTTTTTTACAAATTGTCCGCCAATCAGAATGTGTGAATTTTACTAACAGTCACGCCTCCTTGCAAAGATCACACAGTTGTAAGTTGAACACCGTTGCATGGGTTGTTGAGTTGACGTATTTACACGTAATTGTCAAATGTAAAAGTTTGTTGGGTGGTCACGGTAAGGCACGTTGCACTGTAAATGGTGACCACCTTTCCGTTTTTTTGTGTCTATGTTAATTAGACCTACTTCCCTCATTTTGAACCAAATATTCTCTTGAAATTTGCTCGTCGTAGTGAGGCTAGAAAAGCTTATTAGCATTAACTGAAAACAAATATTTTATTTGATTGGCTGCCATTATGACAGAAGTCTAAAGTGCTCTCTCTTTCCTATGATTGTGGATGTCTTCACATGCAATTCAAAAATAAGGAATTTACAAGAAAGAAAGTTTTAAAGCACAACCCATTTGTTTTATTTCGTTTTAATACCGTGGGAGGATCTTGTAAAGGAGTTCCTCAGTTTCCCTCTTAGCTTCGATAAGTTGACCCGTACGTTCAGCTACGAGGTCTTCCAGATTATCAGCATAATTCTCCATCATGTAAATCATGCTATCAAATATGTTAGTCTTCCTGAAACAAAGAGACGTAAGATACAATTTTTTAAAAGAATCTGCTTGCCACATCTAAGGAACTAGGACTGAATTTCGATTTTGATACTTGCGAAATTTACACTCAAGGCTGCGAGCACGAGATTTAATACACGAACACCATCGACTCACATTCCTTTTGTAACTACCGTCCTGTGGATTCTCCTCTTTATTTCTATGAAATCGGGTCTGTTGTCCGGGTCTTCTTCCCAACAATTTTTCATGAGATCTCTGAGCTCCTCCAACTCCGGAATAAACTGATTAATTACATAAGGACGAAATACTGGTACTTCAGTATCAATGACTCGCTTTATAATATCTATAGGAAATGAAAAAGAAAAGTAGAAAGTTAATTGAATGTGCCAAGCTGGATAACGCGCGCCGGGGACTATGAGTTGCGTATATATAGTTTACGTCATAGAAAGTGCGGCGTACGGGGTTTTATTCACGAGTTGTTTGTGTCAAAAACCCGAACGAGGAACGAGCGAGTGAGGGTTTTTGACACAAACAACGAGTGAATAAAACCCCGTACAAAGCACTTTCTATGTCGTGAACTGTTTATTACACATAAGACGAGAATTTTCATTATGATAAGTTTTCTGAACGCAAATTAGAAACAAAAACTCACTAACAATACAACCAAATGCAAATTTAATTTAATTCAATGACAAAGTGCGATTTGCACGAGATGCACGAGATGCACGAGTGATTGGCATGGAAACGCCTTTATGCTATCGTTGATTGGTTATACTTCCACATGTGAAATAGCTGTACGCCATTCTGATTGGCTGTATAAGCCTTTTCCACATGTGAAAATAAACCGTATAGATTTGTACAAATGAGCTTTATGGAATAAAATTCTCATGTTATGTGTAATAAAAAAGAGTATTTCACTTATTTGCATCAACGCCTGAAGAGTTTCCAGAGAACTTCCTTTTAGCGCCCTCTGAGGCACAAAAGCGGGTTGTACTACCCATATCAATCAATGCACCTTTGGGATTGGCGTTATTTTCGCTATACGGTCCTCTTCTGGTATGAAACTCTTGCAGAATAATAGCAAAGCTGTACACGTCTCCCTTTTGTGTCCCTCTTGGTGGACTGTCAGGATTTCGTAAGAGTTCGGGAGCTGTCCAAAGCAAGTCTGTGAAAATAAGGCGAGAAATCAAAAATCAAAGCAAGCCAGTTATCTAATCTCTTCCTTCCCCACCAAAAACTAGCTACAAAGAATGCGAGACTAGACTCAAGAACAAGCGACACAAAGGCATAGATGCGCGCGTTTGTTAAGAATGACAGTGTCCTTGTTCACAGAAATTCTTAATAAAGAGTCTCTTTGGCAAAGTAAAAGTTATAAAAGTTTTCAATCGCCTTTAAAATGAGGCTAAAGCAATCTCAGAAATGATCTATTTTCTGGTCAATCACGGATAGGAGCACACAATCAAATGAGGCAATCAGGTTTTTAAGCAGAAACTTTTGTATTTCTAGCGCTTTGGCGGAAAACAGCTCCCAGAAAACAGCTCCAGCTACTTTCATGTTTGCTTTCGATTGGTCAGTTTGCTTACGAATGCTCTTTATTTGTTACCTGTGCTGCCGACCTTTGGACTTAAATTACACTTCGATTTAAAAGACGTGAGACCGTAATCAGCAATTTTCAGTGTCCATCGACTATCAATCAAGCAGTTGGAGGACTTCAGATTGCCATGTGATTTCAGTTCAGTTGAATGAAGATACGCCATACCCTAGAAACACAACAAGAAATAAACCATTAAAAAGGAAG
>NC_090877.1:9644370-9646870 GCF_036669935.1 Montipora foliosa | reverse complement strand
ATCAACAAATCTATCAATCAATCAATCACCAAACAATTTGACAATCAATCAATTACCAACAAATTTATCACTCAATTAATCAATCAATCAATAACCAACCAATCCAACAATCAATCTATCACGAACAAATTAATCAATCAATCAATCAATTAATCAACCAATCCATCAATCAATCAATCATTCAATCATTCAATCAAGGAAGCAAGCACTCAATTAATCAATCAATCAATCACCAACCAACTCATCAATAATAAATCAATCAATCACGAACAAATCCTTCAATCACTTAATTAGTGAATTAATCAATGAATCATCAGCCAATCTATCAATCAATCACGAACAAATCAAGCAATCAATGAATGAATCATCTTCCAATCCATCAATGCACCAATCAATCACCAAACCAATCCATCAATCAATCCATCAATCACCAAACCAATCCATCAATCAATCCATCAATCACCAACCAATGCATCAATCAATCAAGCAACCAACCAACCGACCAACCAATTAATTAATCAATCAATCAATCAATCAATCGATCAATCAATCAAGTAAATAAATATAAAGCACTCAGGAAATGAATGAACCCACCCATACGGTCGTTAATATCGTCTCTGACTGTGGCGTCTTTGACGGATTTACATCTTTGGCCGTCAAAATCTGCAAAATCACAGCCAGGAGAGTCAGGAGGTGGACCTTTGCCTTGCGGCCAACGAATGGCAGCCTCGTTGATTTTGAGATTAGGAATCTCCTGTGAGAAGTCTATTGTTCCCACACTTACAGCCTTTGGAGAACTTTTGGAGCAAGCTGTGAAGTAAGACATTTAATAAACCGTAACTTAAAGTGTATATGACAGTTTTTTTAATTGCTTGATAACACAATGTACTGATAAGTATGTACTGATAAGTATGGATAAGTATGGAAAAAAAAATTATTCGATAGCGATTTTTCTTCCCCGTGTTTTAATATACCAAAAACGTGAAATTTCACTTTCGGTGGGGTACAAAACCGCGATACCGAAAACGGAAGACTGGGAATGATTGTAACGTCTCCTTTCTGATTGTCAAAGAGAAATGCAGTTTGTAGGTAACACAGTGCAGAAGAATTGTGCAAAAAGACGTAATAAATCGAGCATTCTAATGGGTCAATGATCAAAGAAAGCCACAGATAGCCAATCAAATGCTAGCCCAGGATGACGTGATATGAGCGCATTGCTTCTGTCCAATTACAACAGGCTTTCTCGATATTTTTTCGTATTAATAAAGAATCACATGATTTTTCTCGTGTAATTTGGAATAAATAAGCTCTCGTAAATTTTTGCAAAGACTGCAATTTGCACAAGCCCGTGAGGCGTAGTTACTCGTGCTCAAATAGGGACCTTTAGCATCAGGTTTTTAATGGAAAACCGCAAACCGCAAACAGCAAAGTATCACGTGACCAAGGTCTTGCCGTCGCGTTTGCGGTTTGCATTTCACGTTTTAACCGCGGAGAAGGCCTCTAGCGGTAAGCAATTAACGGCAAGGTTTTTTGCCACTAAAAATTGTACAGACTCACGTTTAAAAGCACGAAGTAGCTTTCTATATCCACCTTCTATGTGCTAGTTAGATTTTTGAACTCGAATGAATGAAGTATTTATATTTTTTAGGTGATCAAAGTGATACACTTCCACTTGACAAAAAAACAACATGGCGGCATCAAACCGAACTCCCCTGCTAAAGTTCGAAAGCCAGGAAACCTGAAACTGCAAACGGCTAACCGCAAACCGCAGTTTGCGGTTTGCTGTTTCCCGCGAAAAACGTATGCTAAAGGTCTCTATTTATTCCGATCACACTCGAAATCACTAATATCGAACTAGTACAATTGCGGGAAATCTTGTGGTTAATCGCTTTAAAGCAAAAGCAGCACACAACCAACTTAGTTCAAAATTAACTTAACACTGACTTACTCGGGTCACCCGATAGCCTTTTCCATGAGAAATCAACGATACCAAGATCTGCAAAGTCGGCTGTTCCATCCTCACCCATAACAACTTTTACTCCAGTTTTGCCTGAAAAAAAAAAGAATTGCTTCGGTTAACGGCAGATAACACAGACGAGGACCCCGGTCGCAAAGGCCATCCTTCGACAAATAATAATAATAATAATAATAATAATAATAATAATAATAATAATAATAAAATAACACCTTTATTTTATATAGCGATAATTCGAAGGTTAAAAACTGCTTTACAATGACAATGAATTAAAAACTAGATAATAGAATTATGTACATAAGAATAAAAGTAAATATTTACAAAGAATGTTTTTATAAAAAGGGGCATAGTCAAATAATTTTTATAAAACCTAGTATCTAACGACAACATCTTTAACCAAAAAATAAATAAAATAAAATACAATTCATTTCGATTAAAAGTGAAACCAAGAATATTACAAAGATCCTAAAATACTAATAGCGTTTAAGCGGCAATCATCAATGAAATCCCCTTGTGGGATTTTGT
>NC_090877.1:9636870-9639370 GCF_036669935.1 Montipora foliosa | reverse complement strand
TAGTCACAGTCTCGCACCTCTGGTGAATCAGTTATTAGTGTCACACTTACAGGTTTGCGTGTTGGGAAGACAGTATCATTAAACTTTTTTTTGACTTGGTCCTCGAACTCTGTGAATGAAGTATTTGCAGCATCCACCACTTTGACTTCCACTATAATGACTGCCTCCAGTGCTTGGAAGTAATCACATACCGTTCTATTATTGGTTGGTGGGGCCAAGTGGTATTGTTCTGGAATTTTCTGATTCAAAATGAATTGCTCCAGCTCAAGTTGGAGCATGATGAACACGTGATCGCCAGTGGTCATTCCCTCGTCGTATGCATACCACATAATTGGAAGGCTCACTCGGGAGCTTGTGATGAACAGCACAACTGAAACAAAATCACTTCTTTCTTAAATCCTTGGAAGATGAATGCATTTCTGTAGTGTTTAAAAAACGAGCAGAAGTGTTTTGTTTTCGAACCCGATAAAACACGTGCTGCGAGTTTTTTGAACGGCTCCAAAACATTCCAGGAGAATATAAGCATACAAGAAAAATAAGCTGTGCCTTATTAGTATGCTTTCTGTAAAGAACTCTAATGAGGAGTGTTTTATCGTGTTTAAAGGTCATACACGTGACGTTTTATCGATGACCTAATTGGCTGTTTCGGACATGAATTATTAATGTATTTTTGAACAAGGAAGTTATTCAGCTAGCCAGCGAGTCTACCAGTCAATTATCAAAATTTGCTTTTTTAAAAAGAGGTCGAAATGTATATTAGCTGACTTAAGAAAGATTTGCTGGCTGACCTTTAGAGCGTTACCCCTTCATCAGAGCGAATTAGGAATTGCGGGTGGTTTATACCAGGAGATGGTGGAACCATGGTCACATAAATACACGAATACGAAATTTAAACGGACTTAACGCTGTACGTACTTCTGGCGTTTTCGTTGATCGTTTTCATAAGTTCTTTCATAAACGCTGGGAGATCTGTAACATCGGTTGTGCTACATTTGGCCCCTACTTGTAACTTCGTTAGACACCTGTGAGAACAAAGGAAATCAACATCTTTGAAAGTTAACATTGATTGAATTATGCAGCGTCTCGAAAGCAACTCAACCCTTATTCATGATCTAAATTAATAATTCTCCACAAGGAGCTTTACAAGAACGATTCAACAAATAATGCAGGCCAGCAGAACAGATTTAAGCCTCCTTACAGAGGCGGCTAGGCAGACGAACTGAGCGATTGAATAAAGGACTTCACAAAACAATTCCAGATAGTATCCAGAGCGAGACCTTTAACCTATATTAGCGTGTTCACGGAAGGACTGAAACAAGCATTGAAATGAGGCTTGTGCGGGGAATATATGATATATATGCTGATGTCCAATCTCACCCCCATAGAACTCTTGCTTGTAAAGCGCAATTGAATATGTCAATAGAAAATGCGCTATATAAATTCATTACCATTATCATATCAATAAAGCGTAACAATCGTACCCAAATGTAAAAAGTGGTTTTGTCAACCGAACTTTAATTCCATCCTTTTCAAACTGCTCTTTGACTCCGTCCTTAATCCCAATGTAGTAACTAGAATTTTCGTACAAAATAGCAACTTGACTCCAGTTGAATTTCCGAAGCAACATAGCTAGACCTCTGGACAGCTTTGGAAGCTCGACTTGAACTTTTGTGCTGACATATGTGGAGTACTTGTTGCTGTCGTACGATGGTACATTGCACATCTACAAAGGTAAAATAGCATGCGGCTACAGTCAGAGAGAGTCTATTTAAACACGCAGGCGCACTATAAAAGTGGTAGCTTCACGCTCTGCTTTTGTTCGAATTCATTCAAGCACAACTTAGTATCCAAGGCGGATAGTGGTCAACAAACAGCAGCGAAGAGATGGAACGCCTAAAAGATCTTTCCAACGTGAAGAAAAGGGACGGAGGAATGAATAAAGAACGACAGATAACATCTCATAACATATTACGGACACATTATCATTTGACACTTTGTTATTGAACAAATTACCACAGATCTCTGCTTGCGATCACAGGTTGATTGACAGATCATCCGCACGTTCCTAAGGCCCCACGCCGTCCACACGTATCGGGATATTTTTGAATCCGCAAATTTTTCTTTCTGGATACGCCTTCCGTCCACACGTATCCGGCAAATTCGCTGACGAATCCGAAACTTTTTGAATACACTCTCCAGAGTGGATATGTTTTAATCCGCTCTAAATCCGGAGCCGTGTAGACGCTAAATCCGGAATTTTTTCCCTCCGGATGACGTAACAAGATCGAGCCCAGTTCCTTACCGTGAAATCAATTCTGAAGATTGCTGCCGAGGGCTTCATGGAGCATGCTCTGTTACCTCTGTTTCCTTGAGGAGTCCTGAGTCCGGATACGTTTCGGATACGTGTAGACGGGCAAATTGGATTTGAATGGGCTACAAGTGGATGGGAATATGTCGAATCCGGAGATTAAAAAATATCCGGATAAATGTGGACGGGGCC
>NC_090877.1:9619370-9626870 GCF_036669935.1 Montipora foliosa | reverse complement strand
CAGACAATTAATCAAAATTTTGTTTCTTGGATCAAGGTGTGAAGAAAACGTAGTTTCCGGTTAAATTCTGACCGGAAACGAACTCAACTTGTGAAACTATATACTTTTGAAAAATGAGGGCTATTTTAGGAAAGGTTTTTATTTCTTGCCTTAAATCAACTAATAATCGGAATCTACAATTCCTAAGCTTCCAGAAAATATATACTTTATTAGGGGTTTTTATGAAACGTGTGACCGTGAAGCATGCAGCGACAACGCGAGGTTGCCGTTTGGGGTATACTGATTTAAAGGACGTAAAACTCATGAAATGAATTGTTATACTGCGTTCTTCCAACAGATCAGCATCATTCCGTTTTTCATGAAGAGATTAAATCTGATAACGACTTCGACGCGTTTAGGTGATTAATACTGGGCAATAGTTTTGAAGTTCTTTATTTGCTTTTGTCTGTTCAGTCTGTTTTTTAGCAATAGTGCTGGTTTACGGTTTATTTGTGGATTTTCTGCAACGTGAATGCATAATTTCTTGACGCCGGACGTGGGGTGGAAAATGCGGGCCGTTGTTTGTACATTTTTTGGGCGTAAGAGTTTTCATGAGTGCTGGTGTGGAAGGGGTTTTTTCAACGTAACTCTTAGAATTCGTACATGATAGAGTAAGGTAGTAGAATTTTAAGTCTGACTTTCCAAATTAAAGATAGAACCGCAAGTCATTAGGATACCGTGTTGGTGCTGGTGACTTTGTTAAGCTGAAAGCAACTTAAAATGCTGCTATAATCGTCACTTTGTTCTCAGATAGGAAGTAATGATTTTGCAAATATCATTGCTTCTAGATCTGTGTGAATTAAGGATGGAGTTTTTGGGAAAGAATTTGCCCAGCATTTTTGTTTCCGTGTTAGCAGCCACTTTCTCGTTGCAGTATCATAGGAGTTGTCGTTCTTTAAATTAATAAATTAATAAACAGTAACTGTTTTCAAGTTAAGCTATGATCCTCGCATTTATGAACGATCATTATCCCTGTTTCTGAACAGCATGTTGTCTGGGTATTAATTTCGCTACGAACGAACGAACCATTCACCATTTTTTGATGCTTTTAGGAAGCTTGCTGCGATTTTTGCTACGCTTGGATGTTTGGAGGAAGTGTACGGCAATTTCGCGACGCTTTAAGAACGAAGCATTCAACATTTCGGAGCGCTATTACCGTCAGTCATTATTTCTCTTTCTGAACGGCGTGTTGTCAGGGTATTAAGGACACATTCGCAACATTTGTGATTGCTGTTGTGGACGATGTTTATAATTTTCTATGCGTATATCGATATTTTCGTTACTATATGTTTTGAGGAAGTGTCCAGTGATTTCGCGACGCTTTAAGAACGAAGCATTCAACATTTCGGAGCGCTATTACAGTCAATCAGTATTGCTGTTTCTGGACAACATGGTATAAGGATATTAAGGACACATTCGCAACATTTGTGAATGCTATTCTGGTCGATTTTTATAGTTTTCTATGCGTATATCCATATTTTAGTCGCTACTCTTTGAAAACGAAGCATACAACATTTTTGAGCAGCAAAGCCTCCGTTGTTCATCGAAGTTCTTCGTTCTCTCACCACCTGACGCTTCCATAGCTACGCTTTAAGAACGAGTCATTCAACATTTCGGAGCGCTATTACAGTCAGTCATTATTTCTGTTTCTGAACGGCGTGTTGTCAGGGTATTAAGGACACATATTCGCAACATTTGTGAATGCTATTCTGGTCGATGTTTATAATTTTCTACGCGTATATCGATATTTTAGTGGCTACTCTTTGAGAACGAAGCATACAACATTTTTGAGCAGCACAGCCTCCTTTGTTCATCGAAGTTTTTCTTTCTCTCACCACCTGACACTTCCAAAAGTCGGGTCGACTTTTCAAATGACGGGTCGTCACGACCTGATCGGATCGTCACGATCCGTCGAGATAGTTGAAGCTGCCTCAGGCAGTTCGACTTCCGGCAGTAAATCTTACTTCCTTTTTAAACTTCACGACCCGACATCCGGTGAGTCGGGCCGTCAACAGAAATTGACGACCCGACTCAGTTCATGTATATTGGACATGTGTGGGTAAAGTCTGTGCTGTACACTAACGCCCCTGTGTTGTCGTCCGTGCGTACCACACGCCTATCCACATGCTTGACCACGATGTTGTGTGGTGTCTGACGAAATTTTTCTGCGAACATGTCACCGCATCCGTAGCACTTTTTAACATTTGTTGGCAATGCCACGAGGTAATACGAATGCGGCGACAAACCTGAGTGCCATGTTCCACTTATTTCCATCCCAGCCCTGTGAATCTTAAAATGCAATGATTCATCGCTTTTTTTTTTTTATTGTTAACACACTGTTTCTCCGCATTTCTCCGGAAATTGAAATGCAAAATTGAAATTGAAATGGAAAATTGAAATTTTCTACACTCCGCATTTTCCACACCCCTCACCCCTCACACACCCCTCCACACATGACAAGGAAACATGAAAACGAACAAAATACAGCACTTCATTGTCCAAGGCTATCTTCACAACACGGTTGCTTAACAGAAAGGACTGATACTTCTGCAGGAAAATCCCGAAGATGGACGAGCGAACTTTCGCATCTGCATGTGAAACACGAATAGGCGTTTCATCGAAAGACAAGCCACGCTGAATCACTTCGTCACAAGATTTAGAGTCTTTAAAAGTCAAGCGAACAAGACCACCACGGAGGAACCGAACAGCCACGAGCTTTTCTTGGTCAACAGCCTCCAGCAACTGTGGTAAGACAACCGACGAGCCAACATAACGGTAAATCTCCTCAGGGAAGTACGCCAACCATTATCAGGACACGAGGGAATCGTCGTGGCGCACACTCAACTTAGGATTTGGTCCACGCCGTTCCCTCCCGGCAGTTAACTTAGGACAGAACCCAAAACATAAGCGAAAAAAGCCAATTTGTCTCAATCACAGAGCTGTTTTTCGGCCTTGCTGGGACTCATTAGCATTACGTAATTAATGTACCAAAAACATGTTTTAAGCACCCTTTTAAATGGCAGCTCCACATGACAATGTGGTAAGCCAAACTGCTCTATCACGCATGCGCATGCGTAATGTGTTGGCCACACCGGGTTGGTGTTAGCGTGTGCCACCATTTATTTTTTTGTTATTCCAAAAAAACCATGGCCTCTTGGGACGAATTACTACGGTAGCGGGACAGCGGGACAGCGGGACCGCGGGACCACGGAACCACGGTGGCGTGACCATTAAAATGTTAATGAACACAGTACCTTCATGGAAGAGAAATTATATTTTATCAAACGAGTTGATAAAGGTCAAATAGCCACCGTGAAAGATTTGGAAAGCTGGCGTTTCGAGCGTTAGCCCTTCGTCGCTGACGCTCGAAACGTCAGGTTTCCAAATCTTTCACGGTGGCTATTTGACCTTTATCAAATCGTTTGATAAAATAAATTTCTGTTTTAATCTCCCACCGACGCAGCACCACAGTTTCTTTAGAAACTAAAATTTTTGTTTTACCTTCATGGAAGGTTTGTTGAAAGTGTCTTTACCATGTTCTCGGGCTTCTTATGCCATATCGTGTACTCTGTATTTTTTAGTGCCTTGCCTCTAGTTCTCGGATCGTATTACAGATACGAAAAAAAATTAGATTTCTCTTTAAAGTCGATCGGGGGCATAGCCAGTCCGCTCGTTGGATCGCGGGTTCAGCTTAATGTCATAGGCCACTTTGAAAAATACCATAATACTCTTTGTTTGTCCCCCCAAATTTTGCATAAGCATTGTTTCCGGTTTCTCTTGGGACAGTACAATGGTACAAAGACAAAAAACAAACAATGCTTATACAAAATTTGGGGGGGGACAAACAAAGAGTATTATGGTATTTTTTTTAAGTGGCTTTTTGGACCAACCCTGAGGTTCCCGTCCACACGTAATAGTTTCATTTCAAAACGCAACTTTTTCTTTACGGATACGGCTTCCGTCCACACGTATCCGATGAAAACTATCACTGAAAACGGAACTTTTCAAAAACGCTCTCCAGAGTGGAACTTTTTGAAAACGCTGTTTTCGCGTGTACGTGTGGACGGACGAAAACGGAACTTTCAAAAACGCTGACGTCACACTATCAGTTCCAATTCAATCCGAGCAATATTATAAACTTATTCAAGATGGCGGACAGGCGCTTCACTTTCTTGTCTTCAGTACTTGGGCATATTTCAAAGCTATTTATTTCAAGCCTGTTTTTAATTAATTAAGCAAATTTAGCTTTGCTCTTTCTTCAAGCTAACTATTCCAGAAAGCGGCAGAACATTATTAGGTTACTTTCACCACCGGTGTCAAGAGGCGGAAGGTTGAAACGACTTGGTGGTTGCGTGCCAAGACCTGGACGATTTTGGGTTAGACCTGGGCGTACTAGCGCTTGGAGGGACAACTTTCTAGCCCAAATAGTTATCATAAAAACGAATACTCATGCGTCAAGCATGCGCAGTCAAGTTATCCTCAATAAGTTTTCGTTTTGAAATCCATTCATCGTATACGTGTGGACAGGCGAAAAGGATGCGAAAACCCTACGTTTGGACGCGAATTTTTTTGAAAACGGAGAAAAAAAGTTGCGTTTTCAAACGAATACGGAAACGTGTGTCACATCTACTGACGGACCTTCACTGTGGGCTCAGTACGTTGTTTTTTCTAACCCCATGGGACGTGAAGGAACCCCAAACAATACCCCGGCAAAGATAACGGAAAAGCCAAGTTATACCCATCCCGCCAAGAACACTGTCTAAAGAGACGTTCTCTTTACATACTTCGTAATTTAAAAATATTCAAAGAGATAATGCTTGCAGGTTGTTGCACTTTGGAAGCCATGGTTCAGAAGCCAACGATCACTCACAGCTTATATAACTGGGGTTTCGTAATTCAAGTTGTGCAGGTAACTGCAAAATGATTTATCGGTGATATTTATAAAATAAAAAGAGGCTTCACTCGAGAAGATCTTAATTCATGGAATTTATGCATATAGAAAAGGTTACATCACACAAGAACTGGTGAACTGTGTAAGAACTGGTACCCGCTTTTAAGAGAAATATGGTAATAAATTAAAATGACACCAAACCAGGGAGACTTCCATGGCACAATTTAGCGAAAAAGCTTCCAAATTATTTTGACTTTCTATCAACAAAATGTTCCGCCGATATTAGTGGACACAATGACATTCCGCAGAGGAGCAACACTACAAAATAGCAATTCAATAAAATAAATAAATTTATTTACAACCGAAAATGTAACAGAAGTGCTCAGAAAATAACTTAAAGAGTGGTAAATGATGTAACTTCATTTATTACAATTAAACCGGTAAGGGCCTAGTTCGTGGTAATAACTTGGTAAAAATCTCCGATCGAATAGTCCAATATATGTTTGAAGAGGTAACAACATATTCAAAGTTCTTCTTACTCAGAAGCGGTTTTTAAAGACTATTTGGACTACTGTGTAAAGAGCCATTAAGGTATTGAATTGCATCCTCTTTGTTACCTTACGAGACACTTATAAACTTTCAAATTTCTGCATATAAATTGGCAGGATAGCACGTTTCGTTCTGCCGTTGCCCCTCAGTTTTCGTATTCGTTCGGTTTTGTCGAATTTAAAGGAACATCCATTCCCTTAATTCTCAATCTGTACATCGTTGATCGGTGATTAGGGATTCGACACAACCGGTTTTTCTTATTTCGAGTATTTTGCCAATTGCAGCTGATCTTTTTTTTTTTAGTTGCTGAAATTAAAGGTCTTGTACCGCCTGTCCGGCGCCATCTACGCCAACGAGGACGGACGCGTGGACACTCCGTCAATAACCTCGAGTAAATCTTGTCACGATATCGGTGGAAGTGGCGCGCAGTGTTTTGATGTTACAGTGATCTTGATAGGAGAGATGATTCCACTTTTGGACTGCAAAGCCAGCTTTGGAAGTAATTCCTTCACTATTTTCCAACCACTCTCGGGTCGTTTCGTCACGAGAGGTGTTGTGCAATAATTGTCTTTTTGGCATCGTCCATGAATCCTTGGGGGCATGTCTGATCCTTCCAGCCAGAATGTTATCCAAGTTCCTTTGCCCTAAAATTTTAAAAGAAAATTTGAGCCTGGGAAACTTTAAATGTTAATGTCTGAGAGGCAGGCGACGCACGACGGCCTACCGGTTTTCGAAGTGTTACTGAAATCGGTAAAATCCCAGCATTGTATAGTGTAAAATCAAGAAATTTCTCAAGTAAGCGACTCCCCAGAACGTGCGCTTCTATACAGACGGGTGCTATTGACACTCAAAAAACTGCACTCTGCACAACTTAGAATAAGTAATGGTCAACAAATCGGAGTCCGATTTGTTTATAACGAGTATGATTACACACCGCATTGGACGACACGAATTCCTCTTACCAATTAATCATAAAAATTACGATTTCCGAGAAAAGAAGAAGATGAGCCAAGTTATGAAAGAAAGGGAAAATTTGCATTAAAAGACTGAGGCGAAAATTGTTTAATGTCTCTCTGAAAGAAAGAGAGAAAGAAAGTCCAATTTAGGAGTCTGTACACTGTTTCTATGGTGATTGAAACCAAGTTTGTGATTGGTTGATTTAAATTACAACTTTGAATGTGATTGGTTTATTGAACTGTCCGATAACAACTTGGCAAGTAAATTAGTGGAAAATAGAAGTTTTTTAAACCAATCAAGATTTTATGACTAAAATATAAAAAGTTTTGAAAATCACAAAGTAAGATTTCAGGAGTTCTCAGTTTTACTGGACAGTTCTTTCTTTAAGTTGGTAAAAGGCGATTTTACCTTCAAAAATACCTCTCCTCTCTTCTGAATATGATAGCCACCAAGATTTTCTAAAAATGTCTTTGCGTTTGGACTGATGTGAATTTTAAGAGCTGAAAAGAAATAACTTAATATTAATTTCTCGAGGGATTATAGAGCGGTTTTCATTTGAGTGTCGAAAGTAATTAGCGAATTGCATTGGTTTTTCATTACTTCACTCAGTGATTGGTTCAAAGTTCTCGCGCCATTTTGTCAACCAATCAGAAATGAAACCAAAACAAATCGTGGCTTGCGCGTGCACATTTTCCCGCGCTTTGTGTCTGCTATGTAGATTTGAAATAATAACAGATCTATTATATCTCAAAGCGATATGATCATGGTCCGGCACGGGAAAATAGCACCGGAAAATGGACGGAGGATGCTCTCGAATTTTAACCAATTGGAAAGCATTTATATGGTTTACATTTCAAGATTGATTAAACTTACCCTCTCCGTTTGATTCCATTCGCGAAGCAGTGTTGACTGTATCACCAAATAAACAGTAGCGAGGCATTGTGTTACCAACCACACCCGCCACACAGGGACCTGTTGAAACAAGCCAGTAAAATTCCGTACAAAGGGGCACAGTCAATTGTTGCAGACGCGCACTGAACACCATTTTTAGCTACTTCTTTAGT
>NC_090877.1:9579370-9609370 GCF_036669935.1 Montipora foliosa | reverse complement strand
AACACCTCGACTTCATGTTTGGCCGCTAACTCGACCCAGGATGGCCGTCATTTGTGAATTCTTCTTAAGAAGTGAAGTTAAGTTAATTCATTAGCCCCAATCCCAATCCCAATCGGGGCTTAGTGGGTCCATAATGTACAATATTGTTTGGGTGGCTTTGGTCATACTGCTCAATGCCGGGCAGTTCACAATCTTTAAATGACGGTATAGTTGCCTCCGAAACGAACAAAGTCCCGAAACTTTTCGGCCTTTTCTCGGATGTCACGATTTTCCGAGTATCTTAACAACGGAGTGATTTAAAAGCATCAAACATCACAATCATTTTGCTTTTTGATATCTTGAAAACATGTTAAAATACCATCTCAGTTATCCAAACAAGGGGGAGGCAGTTTCGTAAATGGCTTTTCGGGTCCGACAAGTTTTCTGGACGTTCGAGAAACGCCCCAGGTCCTCTATTCTCGTCAAACAGTGGGCCGTTTTTTGGAACAATGTTTTATTCCTAACAAGAGCCATTTGGCGAGGCCTAAGGTTATTAGTCCGTTCCGAGTGTAAAGTCTAACGCGACTGAGACCATATAGGACCTATAGAGTCTACCTCGTGCTGCATATAACCGAGTGTGCGATAAATTATCTGCAAACTCAAAGAGACTTAATAGAGGCCAGACACACAACAACTAAAGTAGGATTGTTTCTTCAATGCAACTATCGTTATCTTACCTTCCAACAGACATCTTTCGCATTTGTCTTTTTAACTCCTCAAATTCAGGTCTCGACTCAGGATGCTCACTCCAGCATCTCTCCACCATTTGTCTTAAGGCAGGAAGATCGGATCCTTTCATTAAATTTTGAAACTTGGGACGAAAGGGAGGGCTCTCCCGCATCATTACCCTTTGAACAATTTCTGATAAGAGAAATTAAAAAAAAAAAAAAGAGCACCCTAGAATCATACACCCTATTGAGTGTTTTAACATATCATACTTAAGGATATTTTGCGACTTGCGTAATAGTTTTCCGAGCCCCGAGCAACAAGCAAAATGCCCGCACGAATTATATGTTAAACCATTAAATAAGGGATTTCTTATTCCACTCTTACGCCGTTTTCCAATATTTTGGCTTCTTCCTGCTTTGACTGAGAATCGATTGCATAATAAGGAGCGTGCGAATGACGAAAACAACAAACCAATCAAATGTCCTTTATTTGTCGGACAAATGAAATGATGAGTGACAAGCGAAAACAAGCTAAAATTCGATCTCAGGCTTTTCATCGAGGTGAAAACCAATTCTTTTACTGAAAAAACTCCCGTTCAGTCCGTATTTGCCCTGTGCTAAACCAGTCAAATCGGGACAGTACGGTGTATTACCGTCTCATATTTGGCGTGTTCTCTTGACTAAATATGGTAAAATGGTGTAATGGTGGAATGATAGAGTTGTTTATAGCCCAATTAAGCTAACCCTGGAGAGTTAATCAAACAGCTTTTACAAAAGAATTCAGCTATGTCTAGGATTGATTGCAACTACTAAAAATACGTCCATGGCCACTTACTAAAATGTTCAATTACTTTTGAATTGGGGCACTACCTTTTGGTTCCGTGTGGTAGCAGGCCATATCAAATGGCCCAGAGCGAGTGACAAGTTCCTGGCAGATGATGGCGAAGCTGTAAACGTCGCCCTTTTGTGTTCCACGGGTTGGCACGTCTTTTCCCATGCGCATGAGTTCGGGCGCTGTCCACATCATTCCTGGAAGGAAATGACCACTAACGTCATGCTTATCACCTGTTTATTGGAAGTATTTCATCTTTTGTACCAGCAGGCGACAGACTGAATTGAACGCTACTAGCTCCTTTTCGCTATGACAACCAGGTGATCTGGTGACGTAATTTGGAGGACTGGGAAGAACAATTTAAGGCCTTATCCCACAATCGCGCGCGGCCTTAGGTGTTGTTTCCAAACTTCCTGCAGTATTTCCATCGCCAAAACTCAACAGTCCGATCATTCCGTGTCTACCACATTTCCTGTTACTGGATGAACTTTCAAGTAGAACCGACGAGATCTAACCTCGCCTCTGTCATGTTGAATTCAAAAATAAGGCCGCGCGCGGTTGTGAGATACGGCGTTAAAAATTTTCTTCCCAGTCCTCCGAATTACGTCACCAGATTACCTGGAAGATAAGCTAGGTATCTACTCAAAGAAGATGCAACTGCGGCCAAAACCTTAAGAAATTTTTTTTAACCACAATTGCTTGTAATCTAATACGAAAACTGATATTTTAAATCGATGTATGAACTTACGGTAAAACTTAGCGTAATCGCCTTGCTCGTGGTTAACTTGATTTGCTCTAAATTGATTGAGTCCATAATCGGTGATTTTTAAGACCCAACGACCATCTACTACACAGTTTGAAGACTTTAAGCTCCCGTGGGATTTAATATCTGTGCTGTGAAGATACGCCATGCCCTAGTAAAATAAAGAAATAGTTTAAATGATTCATGAAGGCGATGTAGTGATATCAAATCGAGAATGAAAACGTACCTTTATTATGTCAGTTACTAGTGACGTCACAAACATATTATCCAGTTTCACATCCTCGTTTTCAAGAATATCCTGCAAGCCAAAGATATCACTGAGACTGAGCAGAATGTAACACATCGTGCGTTCTTTTGCTGCGTTTTTCACAATTCTGCGGAATTCATCCTCAAGCGCCAACGGCCAAACTGCGTTTTGGCTTCCATCAATCAAACTTCCGACGCCAACCACAGATGACAAAATCAATTGATGCGTGACTAACCCACCAATCAGCATCTTTGGTTCCCACGGATATTCAAACTCGGCGCCGATGGAAAGCGATGGAATCTCTACGAATCTTTTTACTGAAGAATGTCTAAAAACATATCATTATGGTGTTTGTGCTTCTCACTAAACAAAAACTCCAATTCACTTTCTGGAGGCGGAGTTGATCTGCCCGCGCTATGTTCGGAAATTTGATTGATTGAAGCCAAAACGCAGTTTGGCGCTTAGCGCTTAAAGGTAAGATTCCGCAGAATTATGAAAATCACAGTAGACAAGTTTGCAAAGTACTTTAACATTTGCAAAACAACACTAAAAAAAGTGACCTGTAGGCTGCCTTTTGGACAATACTGAAACAGTATGCAAATGTTGGGACTGTCCACGCATGCTCCAATGAACTGTGTCAAATTATCATGGCGTACATCTCGCATCTGAAAGGAAAAAAAAAGAGAGAACCTTAAGTGAATATAAAGAATCTCTCATATTTAACGTAAGTTTATACAAGACACGAGAAAACTTGAAACTCCATCTCAAACGTAGCTTCCTACGCAGTCGTTTTTAGGGGAATCGTGATTCACCTGTGGGGAAAAGGGTGGCGGGGGGGGGGGGGGGGGGGGGGAGCCAAGGAGGTGAAATATGACTCCCCCTAAAAAGACTGCGAAAGAGGCTATTTAAAACGTTATCTGTGTTTTTGCTTCGTGAGTGTTCTTATTTCAATACAATAGGAACTCAAGGCCGTCCACTGAGGAATTTAGTTAAATTGACGTTTTTGTTATTGTTTTATTTTAAAATGTGATATAAGTGGGCATAACTAGAATGGTGTGAAAGATACAAAGAAGGAAAGAGGGTTGAAAATACACTATCGTGCAGCCCAGTCCCTCAAAGGAACCATCTGTCGCTAAAGCCTTTTTTCGCAAACTGATGGACTGTCATTTGGAGAGCATTCGATTCTTCTGTTTTCACAACTCGGTATAAGATGCGCGAAGCAGTTAAGCATGATACGAGTAACTACTTACCTGTTTAAGCTCTATTTTAATCTCCCTTGTCAATTCAATGCTTCTTTTGTTGACTTTCTTAATTGCGACCACATTTGACTAAGTAAGAAAACAACTCAGAAATTACAAAATTCAAAGAGTAATGCCCATCATAAAAAGTGACACCCAAATGCAAAGAGTAACATGCTTTCAAGGGCTACCAGCGCCAAGCATCAGGTCCCAATTTCCACTGTTGGCTCTAACAACACTGAACCCCGGACAAAATTTTTATGACAGTTTTATCATCATTGTCCACGTCTATATAAAAGCCATTTTTCAGGTCGTTGCTCAAAGGACGAAAAATGTCTCAGCGTTGTAGCTCGGAGTATCGTCATTCAAAATTCCAAAGCGCGCGGTTTCATCTAAGTTCTATTGACCCCGAAACCGAAGTGATTTTTATAACTAATCACAGCAGAAAAACAGGAGCAAACGAATCGCTTTTACGCCAAAAGAACGTGCAGCCTTTGGTAAGCCCTTAAAAAACGCTTTTTTAGACTTTGTGTTTTTACTTCTGATTGGCCGCAGATGAGACGTATTTTTCCGTTAAAGAAAATCACAAAGCTTTATAAAAGTAACACTCAACTTAAAACAGGCTACGTAGCTTTAAAGCCCTCCTTTGATCTCTTAATAGATTTGCATTAGCAGACTTCTTAAAAAAAATTGAACTGTCAACTTACTTTCCAGGTCCCAACTAGCGTGAATAACTGGCGCTGATTAAAGTTGTCAAAGCTCTCTGTCGAAACTACGCTAACCTACAATAAACAACAAAAAAAGTTGTCTCGGTCGGTTGATTATCGGATTATCTTTGCAGCCGGCTTTCGTAAAAATTCCTTTTGGAAGAACGATGATCCAACCACATTCCTCGTTTTGCGACTGCACGGCGTCGCTTACGATGATCTGGCTTTCACAAGAACGTTTTTCAATGGCTGATGTATGTACCTGGCTGCGAAGAGAACCTGCACGCCTGGTTCGCAACCATATTTCGTTGTAGTCTACACGCCACAAATCACTTGCAAGTTCCTTTTCAAGCCTCTGATTCCTAAAACGAAATAAAAGCATTAACAACTTTATCATTTTCAATGTTGTCGAACCGATAACACGTGAGACAAAAACAGACTAAGATTATGGGAAGGAAGCAGGGATGGCGCAGTGGTGAGAGCACTCGCCTCCCATCAACGTGGCCCAAGTTCGATTTCCGTACTTTGCGTCACACGTGGGTTGAGTTTCCTGGTTCTCTGCTTTACCCCGAAAAGTTTTTGTCAGGTTTCCCCGATTTTTCCCTCTCCTCAAACACCAACCTACGATTTTATTTCTGTTTTGTGTTACCAGTTAGTGCCTCAGCGCTAAATACAGTTCATTATTATTCCACTATTACGCCATTTTACCATATTTGGTCAAGAGAACGCGCAAAATATTATACGGTAATACACTGTAGTGTCCCTAAAACAGCCTTCTTCTTCTCATACAGACTTCATGTTTATGTCTTAAAATGGCTTAGATAGGAAAGATGAGAATTTCATCATAGTAGCACTTTAAACTGTTGAACGTTGCAGAACGGCATCGCTAATAACCGGTTAAAAATGCTGAGGAGGAACTTGGAATGAAAGGAATGAAAGGGGATCTGTCACATATGGTGTACGGGCCGAAATCGGTCTCCCTCACTACCTGCTGGGAATAGGTATCCAAAATTGTACCTGTTACCGGTAAAATTCGTTATCAGGTTGAAACAGGAGCGCATGAGTAGGAGCTTGCCTCTCCTATACAAGCCCTATGAATGAACCTTTGCTCGTATCTTTCTATTTTTAGAACGCCACGAGTTCTTCGGCTCTGCAGACACTGTTTAGAATGGCCAATCAGAATAAAGTTATTGTGGAACAAAGACAAAAATATGGCAAAAACGATGTATGCAAATTGTGCAAATTGATGTAAATTGTTGTAAATGCGAGTTTCAAAGCTGAAGGATTAGTTCTAAAAATAGAAAGATACGCGCAAAGGTTGACTCAAGGATATAATGCAAAGGGAGGCCCCTTGTCATGGGCTCCTGGGTTGAAACCGTTTTAACCTAGGTTAAATTGGTGATGCTCATTTCACCTAGGTTGGATACGCACTCAGTTAAATTGAAGAACCTTTTTTTGGAGCCTAGATAAGGCCAGGAGAAAAATTAGGGTCAGTTTAGGATTAGTTTTGGTTATTGTATCATCGACTTGTTATACAATAGTAAATAATGAAAAGAACTGTGTCGGATTGAGCATGTTCGTCAATGTAGTGTGGGTAAGAGTTCGAGTACTGGTAAGTACACAGGACAGTTCTTTGTTCCCTTACTATGTTTTCATGCCGAAACTGAATGGATAAGTGTAAGAATAAAGAAAGAAACCAATAAGATAATACAAAACATTAAGAAGACGTGCTGAGATTCGAAAGACAGAGCTTGATAGCTTTTTTAAACTAGGTAGAGTGCATATGTAACCTAAGTAAAAGGAATTATTCAACCTGAGACCTGATTTTACCTGCAACATAGTCAGTATAATCTAGTGGCGAGTCGAAATAATCTCGGGGTGCATCTTCATATGGTCCGACGCTCTGGCAACGCATCCAGAGGTAGTGCTACTGGTTACGTTTTTGTTTTCCTGTATTTTGAGCAGTTGATCTGCTCGTGCGTGAATTCCTCAGTAGAAGTCTAATGGATACCATACGTTACAGTTTGCTTGACTCTCACGCGCGATACTAATGGTACCGGTATATTGGTATGGTACAATAGGTGATCAATTTACATGTAAGCGCGTCGAATTACGAATTGTCCATCAGGGTGCCGTTAGCGCCTTTCGCACTTCTTCTTAGCATTTTTTGGTCAATTACTTTGTATTTCAGTCACAATGAATCAATTTGTGTTTGAAGGTTTTAAAAGCGCGCAGCGAACAAAATAATTTTTGGCACTTCCTTTACTAATATCCTTTGTATTTCGCCCGTCACAGTGTGATATTTGTTGGTGAATATGGGATGTACCAGACTATTCTTGGCATGACACAGAAAATGCTGGTGACCAACAAAGTTGCGGCGCTGTCATAGTTAAGTCATACTCATTATAAAGTACCCACCTGTAGAAAACAGCTCCCGCAAGGAGAATTACGATAACGGTTACGCCAAGACATACAGACACAATTTCCGCCACCGCTTGAAAACAAAAAAAAGTATATATATACAACAAAGTAAGTACTTATAAATAAGTAATCACTGTATGCTTGTCGATGACCACTCGGGAAAATTATGCCATAAATTTCCTGAGTGATCAAAGAAAAGATGTGAATGTTTCCTGCTTGGAATCAACCTTATAACATTAACCTGCTAAAGATAATTTTAAATGACGTACTTGTATCTCATGTTTGTCACTGCCGTTTGGGGAAGAATGTGTTGTTAGCCTTTAATTTTTTTTTCTTTCACGTTACGGGTCCAAAGGAACGAAAAATCCGAAACCTCCCAACTCTTTTTGTGGAGGATGTAGATTTTGATTACATGTGTCATACATAATGCTACGGCTAAATGTCAAAAGTATTGTGTGCATGATGTGACCACGGCCTTGTGTCAGACGTCCATCAATGAAGAGCAGTATGTCAGAACGATTTCTCATAGGAGGCAATCTCGTTCCCAGAGTCATCGTTCCCTTGACCAGCGGTCGGGAAGGGATTTCCGTTTTGGAATGAGATACGCACGGCAACATTTGAACAAAGCCAGTCTGAAGGATACAGATTGTATCCTTCGCGCGAATTATACACTATATACTTTAAAGCCTTGTACTGAGCTTCCTTTAGGGAGAGTTAAAACTTCCCTAACCTCTCGAGAGCTTAGTCCAATGCGTTGTGGAAGTGCGCTACTTTAGACTGAGCAAGAAATTTGACTCTCCATTCATAATAAGAAGACCCCTCAAGTACGTTCAGTTATTCAGTTTTGGATTATTCCTTAGCCTCCCGCACCAGTTCCCCTGGACAAGGGTAACGGAGGCTCCGGGAACAAGATTGGATAGGAGGTAAAAGCCACGCTGAACATATCTTGAAGTTTTGAATTCAATGGCCATAGCTTCTCTCTTGCTTTCTCTCTAAAGCAAACTATTTTGTGTGCAAACAAAACTGAGAAATTTGCCGCACAATATATAGCCTATGTTTTCAAGATCACAGGAGTGACAATGTACGCGTTTTATTTGAGAGCTTTTTTTCTACTTCGAGAGCGTAGACAGGTACCTGATTACAGCACAACTCATGAAGAGGTGATCATTTCTTCGTGGATCATTCGGGAATACTCGGAAAAAATCCTAGTGCTCCTCTGTAGGAGTCGAACCTACGATCTTGCGATTACAAGTTCGCATGCTTAGCCATGCCACTGAGCTATAGGAGTCACTGGTGGATCTAGGACTCGGGGATACTCGGGAAAATCCGAGTGCTCCTTACCAGGAGTCGAACCTAGTTCGGATGCTCTGCCACTGAGCTATAGGAGACTCGTATATTTATGCTCTCATTTTGCCTAATATTGAAATTTTTGGTCTCCTCTAGACGATACAATTACTTGTTTATGGTCATACAAACTTACACAACTGGGGTTTCTCGGTTTGGGTGCAGTTCTCGTTGTTAAAACCACATTCAGGAACATCAACTGGTGGTTTTCCGTTTATCCATTCAATCGTTGCGTTTCGATATAGTTGAAATTTCTGCGTGTTATTACCACCTTCTAAATTAAACATTCCCTTGTTGACAAAGTGGGGCTTTCCTGCAAAGAATAATAACAAAGCAAGATGTAACTACGTTTGAAAACAACCTCAACAAAATCACGTAAGCTAGTGTCATTAAATCAGCCCGAAAAATTAAGGATTTCCATGGAATTGGAGCCCATGAGCTGTCCTTTATTTTTTACGACATAACTCACAACAACTTGACCTTCATTTAAAGCGCCTTGGAAGCTACCTGACTGAGATTAGGCGGTATAGTTGCTTATGTGCTCATTTCATTTCTTTTTTTTCAAATAAGTAAATCTTGGTGAAATGATAAAAATAGAAGAAAGTTTTGGAAGTGTTTTAGCAATAGTATATAAAAAACACAGGTTTCTCACCATCCTGGTCACTGAAAGCCATGACTGTGAGGTTTAACTGAACTTCTCCGTTTTCGTCCAAAAATGTATCGAATCCCAAAATACCTGTAACAACATAGGTGCGTAAAGCTTTAGAATAGTGTCATCTCATTAAATCTCTGTTGTTGCTTGTTTTAACGCAACAAACCCCGAAGACTATAAACTTACGACTGAAAAAGTCAAAGTGGATCGCGTGATACTAGCTAGTCTAATATTGAATTCAGTCAACTTGTATTTTATTTTTGGACCTTTCTATTTGGCCAAGCTATTGTTATCTATCAAAAGTAATTATTTTTAACATAGAAAACTTTGCCAAGCTGTGTAAATTAAAATCTTGGCCGCAATTAGCCAAGCTATTTGCAATGTGACAAAACGAGCTCCTTGAGGCGATTTCTCGCGCGCTGATTGGCAAACGTTTATCATCAACAAGAATACAGACACGTGAAATCGTAATTTATGCGAAGTAAAAGTTTCATCATTTGTTATTAGTAGCCAATAAGCGTACGAGAAAAGCTTTATGTGTTTTCTTATTGATGATAAAATTACGTCATAACATTGTCAAATTTGCTCTGGATCCACTCGCCTTCGAAGAACTTTGACAATGTTATGACGTACTTTTATCATCAATGAGAGGACAGACAGTAAAAACTGGCGTCAAGTTGTTAACTCGCATGATGCTGTTCACTTAAATTGAAGATGAGATCAGCGGAAGTCAATCAGCAAAAATATTCAATACTCTAAAGTTCAACAAGACAAGAGCAATCAAGTGAAGCTATGATCTTCGCAGTGATGAACGAAATTTTTGCAATTGTGTAAAGAGCCTGAAAAATTCAGGACTTCAACGGGGTTTGAACCCGTGACCTCGCGATACCGGTGCGACGCTCTAACCAAATGAGCAATGAAGCCACTGACGTTGGGAGCTGGTCATTTGTGGGTTCTAATGTTCCCGTGAGGAATGAATCAACGATCAAATGATCTATGAAATGGATCATATATGAATTGCGGATATGAAATCAAGTGAAAAAATCAAGTAAAAAGCCTGAGTGAAAATACTTCGCCAATTCCTAAAAGGAACCTCCACTCTTACTACAGAATAAGTTTAAATCGAAGGTAATTGATGTTTCCAAACAAATTTGTTCGAAAAAATTGTTTATATCAGGAAAGCGGTTTATTTTGCATTTCAAATTTTGCGGGATCCGCCATCTTGAATGATTGTGACGTGTTACAGTTGCCCTATTGTTCTGACGCAAACTCCTTGAAGGAAACCGAAGCAAGTCACAATTATTCAAGAAATTTGAAAAGAAAAATAGGCGAAATCTAAAATTTATTTATTTCAGATGCAAACGCTTTCTTTGACAAAAATTTAGACTGATTTGACTGTAAAGGTTATTTCCTATGATTTAAAAGTTATTTTCTTGTTGAAGTGGAGGTTCTCTTAAGTGTGAGCAGCCACCACAATGAAAGCCGAGAAGACCGTGGGAACCATGTGGCGGTTTGAGGTCCGCCGGATTCCATGCCACTTACTTTTAAACTTTTTCCCATAAAGCTTCTTCATGACTGTTTTTCCGTCCGTAGCGTTACCTCCCTCAGCAAGTGTCCTATTCACTCCAATAGCATACAGGTACGTTGCATCGTACAAATAAGCTGCTAAGATGGGAGCCTACGAAAAGGAACACAGTTAAAGGTGCCGTGAGGTGTTGAGTGTCGAAAGTAATTAGCGAATTGCTTTGGTTTTACATTACTTCACGCAGTGATTGATTCGAAGTTCTCGCGCTATTTTTTTCAACTAATGAGAAGTGAAACCAAAACCAATCGTGGCTTGCGCGTGCACATTTTCTCGCGCTTTGTGTCGGCTACATGTAATTACTTCGAGTTTTTATTGGTTTACTGGATTTTCTCCCTTTTTTTTTGATTGGCCAAAGTAATTACTTTGGTTTTGGTTGACACTCGATTGAAACCCACTCTATACCACACATTCATTTCACAAGTGAAAAAAATATATATTCGCGGGAGAATGGTTTTGACCTCATTCCAAAGTGGAAACTATTTCAATATTCTATTATTTTTTTTCAAATAATCCCTTGAGAAATCGTTCTTAAGTTCAAACTAAAAGGAATACTTTGCCACAAACTATAAGGCAACAAGGACTAATTTGAGTAAAGACAAAAGATTAGTAAAATTATAGTGGCCATTTTGAAATTAATTGTATGGGATTTACAATGATTCATGCACCTACGGCTCCAGTCTAAATGGTAAAAACCGATTCGATGCCTAGCACATGAACTTATTTGTTATGGCCGGGTTCGATTTCATACTTGGTTCAAATTTTCAGATTAGCTTAATTCTGATTTGTCCTTTCTTTCAGATTATGACAAGGAATGTTAAGCAAAGAAAAATCAGTATTGAACAAGTTTGAAAAATTTAAACCAAGAAAAGACTTGCAAGTCTAACCTTCTACAGATGAAATTACAAAGTCAGCACTTTCTCCACAGTTATTTAAAGACCCTGAGTGTTGGTCCAGCCGGATCTAAAGGCAATCGAGTTGAGCGGGAAAACATCCGGATACGTTTGAATCCGCAGACTTTTCTTTGCGGATTTAAAAGTTTCCGCGTCGAGACGTAGCGTTTTCGAATCGAATTTGCCCGTCCACACGTATCCGAAAGAATCTGGATTTGCTCTAGTATCCAGGGATGCTTGGCATTTAGCCAAATAATCTGGATCATCGTTGCATAAAGGTAAGCGGTTTTTTGAATTTATTGACCAACTGGATGAGAATGGCGCTAACCATTTACTACCCGGCATTTCATTCATATGCACCCGATCTTGTTAGAAAGGGCCTGGAAACGGAACGATTCTTGCAAATGGTAAGGGAATTTCCCGAATTCCATTCCGAACGGAAATAAAGGACTACCTCTGGAGATTGTCCACAGTTTCCGAAAAGATTTTCCGGAAAATTGCCTTTCTATTTGACCTCAAACCCAAAATTTCCGGATTTTCGGGTAAATGGTAAGCACCCCCAGAATTCCTGCCCGCGAATGCAGTCAACAGAGCATGCATAGAATCATATACACACGAGTCGACTTTTCACAAAGTTAAGGTGAAGAGAGAACATAGACAAGTTTAACTGAAAACGGGCTATCAGACATGAAATAAGTCCAACAAGAAGAGAAGCCGAGCGATAGCCTTTGTTTTTGCGTCCATGTTGGATGTTCACGCGTAAAATACTAGAACCGATTTCGTTACGTCATCGGATTCATACCGGACTCAAACATTTCCACTCTGGTGAGCGAATTCAAATCCTTGCGGATTCGGTTGTCGGATTCACCAGATACGTGTGCACTGAAGGTGTATCCGCAAAGAAAAGTTTGCTTATTCAAATGTATCTGGATACGTTGGACGGGGCCTTAGCAGTACCGTAGAATATTTATTGCTAAATTTACCAGTCGTAGCGCGCGTATTGTCTCCGAAAGTACGATAAGCCTGAGTTCGCGATATCAAATATCCTAGTTCCCAAATTTGAAATTCATGAACTCACCGATATGTTAAAACGATAGAAAGTGTGATTTTTAAATGTTGTCTTTCCCTCGTAAACACTGCTACAGAAAGGAGGATCCGACGTCCTACGTTTCATCTGCACGACGAATTTGTCATACTTGTCAATGTGCTGCGTGTTGAAGACCAGGAGCAACAACGACCTGTACGCATCGTAAAACTCCTTTTCTTCGTTGTCATTCATCTTTAATTTTGGCCGGTAATGGTCAGAGAACCACAACACAGGCGACTCAATAAAGTTTTGAAGTTGAGATGGGTTAAGTTGAAACGCGATGAAACCATAATCCCCGTTGTTCATTCCAAGTTTGGAGACGTGGTACATTCCCTCTCGAATAAGACGGCGAGCCATCATGAAAATGATTACTGCAAATAAAAAGGTAAAACAAAATATATAACACATTACCCTCCAAGAAGTACGTATTTAAAACAAAGCTATGAGTCAGAACAGGCTTTATAAAATTAGATGTAAGTTTGCCCTTCCGGCCGGAAGGGCAAAAATCATACTGAATATAGAACTTGAATCGCGAAGGATCGCCTTTTCGGTGTGCGCTACTAAATTATTGAAAAGTGTTCCTCTCCAAGTACGCGGATCCAACTCAAAATCTACAGATTTATCTATTTCCAAATTTATACTAGTAACTCATAGTTCAGTAGATGGTCGAGGAATTGACCCTGAGTGATGCCGTCTGTTCCTTGTGACAATGTAATAATGATTGTAATAAGCTAGGTACAATAAATATGTTGTTGTTGTTACAAAGGCTGACAACGACGACGAGTTGTGTGAAGCAAGAAAAAGCAATAAAACAGTTATGAAGTAGCCATTTAGCTACAGTTTCGAGTACTTACTTCTAGCCTTGCCTTGCATTTTTCTCAAAATGTCCTTGTAGCGAGCACCATCTTTTTCTTCGTGATATAACCAATTATGAGGAAGCTTTTTGTGCAACGATACGGTTTTTCCTTGTGACTTCAAATAGTCCTCAAGAAAGGTGGCTCTTGAATACCAGTCATTACTTTCTTCGCTGAGGATGCCGACAACGTTCCAGTCGAAATTCTTCATTATGGCCAACACAGACGGACCGATGCTGCTGTCTCCGAAGATTGTTCGTGCAAAAGTCGGATAAAGCTCTTTGTCGGAAACAACGTTTGAAGTGCACATCTGGTAAAAAAATTAATAGATCGATAAAAATAATCCCCGGTTCAATAGGACTACAGTCCCTAAGGCCTTCGCACAAGTACATTACGGTTTTTAATTTAATTAAACAGGTAGTCGGTAAGAGGAAAGTTGAAAAAGTTTAGAAGACAAGTTTTATAAACCTTATAAATGGTAGATCAGTGGAAACCCTTTCCCCAATTTTGATGCGATTTCCTGCGACAGGCAGTTAGACTTTCAAGGGAAATTTTAACACTGAATCTCTTAAATGTACAATGCGTGTTAAACAATAGGTAATTGAAAATGTAATAATCCCTTGTTACAAAGCGTTTTAGATTTTTGATGAAAAAGTTGCCGCATTCATATCCCGTACGCCTGATAGCGTGTTCTGGAACAGTCTCTTAAATAGTTAAACATAACTACAAATACCTTTTTTTTTCTTTTTATACAACAAACCTCTACAAAAACACTGATGGTCTTAATGACACTTCACTTCTGCCTATCGGTTTTATCGACTGATAGATCGGCTCGGGGGTACAACTTGGGAGGTCCGTGGCTAAAACCGAAGCCGAACCAGCAATAAGGTTTTTCAACTGAGTTTTTCAAAGGTGGATAACTCATTATCCGTCAGTTTCAATCTCGAAAGATTTCAGTATTTGCCCTCGTAAACTGTGAATATGCACACTCCAAGGACATCTTTAATTAAAGTAGCGTAAAATATTCTTGACTTATCCATTGTACAAATTTGAACAACTTGGGTCTCAGTGGTTTTGTGACCTTTAACAATTATACCCGTAGCCCTTGCGGGCTACGGGTCAATAGCCCATTCGGCTTCGCAGAATGGGCTATTGACCCGAGGCCCTTGAGGGCGAAGGGTCTAATTGTTTTATTATCACCCAACTAGTCGGACAGAAAAAGCAATTGCACGCGAAAATATGCTTGGATATTTGTCCGCGGACATTATCTGTTCCGAGAGGCGAACAGTTTCCCGAGAGCAGGACTCGAGCAAAACTGTGAGCATTAGTGTGGACAGGGCTTGTGTCTCCAGAGATTGGTTGCAAACCACCTATTGCCGAGTTGATTTCACGTCGTCGTTATGTGGAGTGCCGCAAAAGTACGTGTTAAAATCAGGGGCACCCAACGTCAATTTTCGGAAAATATCTGTTCGAAAGACGATTAATACTTGAGATCTAGAATTTTCGGAACATTTGTTATAAAATTTCTTGCTTACCTAGGATTTTCGAACATCTAAAAAATGGTATAATTGCTCATTTAAACGGATTTTTACCTTTAAAAAGTCACCTTTAATTTTCGGGAGCCTTTGTTCTGGCTCAAATTTTCGAACTGAAGTAAGTTTTGATCCCTTCAATTTTCGGATCACTAGACTTTCAGATAGGAAATCCGAACAGGTGAAAAATCTTTAGGGGATAAAAATATGCCTATATTTACCGTTTAAATAGCAAAAAAACGTTTAAGTGGTTTTGAACAATATTCTCGTTGGGTGCCCCTGTAATATGCGTGCCGCTCGTGCAGCACGATTATTTTCCCTCATTTTAACCAATGATTATTGTTTTGTGGCGTTGTCGTTGCCGTACCCGTATTTTTTTCTTGAACTCCCTAACGGCTGAATTCTTACGGGAGACTAATATGTAATATAAGACGAATTATCCGTCTAAGAATAGATATAAATCCGATGTTTACACGAATTAGGGGCCAAAATTCGTCTTTAGCTGATTCGTCTGTTAGCTCCGGATTTATATCTGGACGAATTGCAGACGAAAATATCCGTCTTAGACGAGTTAAGGCCTGGGAAAACGGCTTCGACATTTGCTTCAACAACGGTTCGATTTTGTTGTCTGAACTCTGTTGGACGATGTTGAACGATTCAACATGTTTCAACACGGTTGAAAGGGGGTGGCAAAACGGTTTCGGCATCGCTGCTCGACAAAATCGAACTGACTTTGAAGCCATTTGCAATGAGCCGTTATTCGTGTCTTTCTGCTCAGAACGCGTGAGTACACGCTGTATAAATTAAATAATCAAGTAAAGCTATGATCCTCGCAGTTATGGACGCAATTTAAGCAATTGCTTAGAGAGGCCTGAAAAATTCAGGGCTTTAACGGGATTTGAACCCGCGGCCTCGCGATACCGGTGCGACCGGTCATTTGTGGGTTCTAATTTTCCTATGAGGGATGAATCGATGAACGAAATGATATATGAAATTAAGTTCATATATCATGAGAAAATTAGAACCCACAAATGACCAGCTCCCAATGTCAGTGGTTTCATAGCTCAGTTAGTGAGAGCGTCGCACCGGTATCGCGACTTCACGAGTTCAAACCCCGTTGACGTCCTGAATTTTTCAGACTTCTCTACGAAATTGCTAAAACTGCGTCCATAACTGCGAGGATCATAGCTTTATTTGCTTTCCTATCCGCAGTTCAGTATATGATTCATTTCATATATCATTTCGTTCATTGTATAAATAATGTAGCATATATTTTTTTGTACTTACATGAGAAATAATAGGTAAATTCAAAGCAGCGGCCATTCGGGCTTGAGTAGAGCATTTACAACCGAATCCAATGAAAGCATGAACTCCTTTTTCGCGTTGATGGATTAAGGCTTCAATCGACTTCTCTTCGTCACACTCAGAATCAGCCCAGATAAAACTGAGATTTATTCCAGGAAGAAGAGTAGGGTCTTTATTGATGTTGTCCACCGCGATAGTCATAGCAGAGGCATGATATTCTCCTGGTCGATTTTGGTCGCTGCCACTTAATAGTTTGTACGGGAGGATGAAACCGATTGTTAAATTTCCATCTGTAGGCGTAGAAACAAAGATCGCTGTTAGAAAAGTCACTATGCCAACCTTTAAGTGGCAGTTAAGCTCTAGAGAGCTTTCCATGTTTACGTAGGCTTATTTATGTCTTCCTTGATTTGTCCGCGTGGAAGTTTGAGTTGTCAGATGTGAGCGTGTTCAATTTGTTAGCGTTCCTTGCCGAACAAATCAGGAAAGCGGTTAGTCGGAGAAAATTCCACCCGAAAGCTCCCGAAGTTCACTGTCATCCCCATCATGAAATAGAACATTCTTGCAGTTAGCACTTTGAGCAACAAAAAAAAAAATCATAAATAACACCATTCTTAAAATATTGATGAACGTATCAGTGTTGACCGAAGATTATCCTTCCTTCTGTCACCCACCTCGCACGCTGAGATTAACAAAAAGCCGAGAGGACGTAATTCAAGAGGTTAATTGAATCAATACTGTTCCTCAGATTTTACATATTTGTTGGTATTTTACAAGCTGCTTGATTCGCCTGAAATAAATTAAGTGTAACCGTTTGGAGTAAATTGCTTTTTCGTGATTGCAAAGAATAAAACGCTTTTAACAAAGCCTTATCCTTGCATTAGTAAGCATCACCGATAGGAAATCCGAGTATCTCGAGATGCGCAGAACGTATGCGCAATAACAATAGTAGGCACCGTCCTTAAGGGCTTAATGGGGACATGCGGCCAGCCAGGGTATGTTTTTCGGGATTTTTGTCTTGAACAGGGTATCGAATTTATCATTTTTTGTCTTAATCAGGGTATCTATTTATCAATTCTTGTCTTAAACTGGGTTAAATGTCTTAAACAGGGTATCAAAAATCGGAATTCTGTCTTAAACAGAGTAGGAAAATCAGCGATATTTGTCTTAAACAGGGTCAGGGTATGAGGGGCCGCGCCGCACCTCCCCACCCAGGGATATATCGAGTTGGCCCCCCCCCCCCCCCCCCCCCCCCCCCGGGGGTCTTACTCCTTATGAAGTAAAGCATCAAAATTCTTTTGTTGAGTGACTACTATCACGATAAATACCAGAATGCAATGTTTCGGTAGGCACTCAACAAAAGAATTGTGATGCGTTACGTCAGAAGGGGTATGGTCTATTGACAGTGCTCCTTGGCGCAAGTAGGCAGGCGCCTACGGCAACGAAAACGCCACAGGAGAAATAAACCGTGTGCTGCACGTGCGGCCCGCATTTTAGCACATATCAGACATATTCTTGCCATACTCTGCGTAACAACGGCGTGAAATCCCTAAACTTGAGGTTTTGACGGCAATTTCTCTGTTCTTAGTCCATATGATTCCGCTCGTACCCAATTTATGTTTAGGATACTTCGCCCACATTGTACGACGCGAACGAAATGAAATAATCGCGAAAGACTTACGATAGTGCGAAGTTATATTTTGAGGTGACGTTTTCGTCGACGTAGCCGTGGTAAATCTTTTAATTAAAGTCACTATTATATTCCATCGCGGTAAAGGTCGAATTAAGTTCCTCTTTCACATGCGATCGCAGATTGATTATGAGGATGGTCGTAATGTCAGTGACTCTCCGTATAACACATTACAAGGTTTTTAGTAGATGATCACCCATCAAGGCACTACTTAATAACTTCAATGAACATTCGGGAAGCTGTTTTTTTTTACTGAAATAAGCCGCACAGTTATAGAGGTACTGACAAGGAGTGCTTTGTTTCCGAGGATACCCTCGTTCTAGCGATGTACCAAAACACACCGGACAAACATTATGAATTGAAGCCCAATCACATACCGCAGCAGTGGCAGGCTGAGGAATTACTTGATTCGAGATTACAAAAAACAGCCAATTATCTACACTAGTGGAGATAGGAAAAAAAACCGGAAGAAAATCCGGAAGCATATCCTCTGAGCCAGAACCAATGCAGTGGCACACACCCAATGGGATTTTACAAGTATCTACAATCTGCGACAAAAGTGTTGAGACACTTTTCAGCACCCCTTTCCGATCCCCACATAACCCATCCCCCCACCAATGTTGGTAGTTAGTTATATCTGAAAAGTTTGAGCTATACAGCATTGCTCGGGGGTGGGGTGGGGGTTTTTCTTGATGAAGAGGGAATTTGGTTCTAATACTGAATAGTTGCAAAAGAGGAAAACGGAAAAGAAAACAAAGGCTAATGTTGAGATGTCTCATGCATGCTTTCAAAAGAATGCCTCAGCCGGTGGATAATTTGAACTTGTCTGATTCGTCTACTCAATCGTCAGCAATTAAATTAATTCTTCTTTTGTTTCGGCCGCATCCGAATGTAGTAGTAGCATTAGCAGTTGAGGAAAAACAAGTAGGAAAAACAAATGAAGCAGCAGACGAATGAAAGTCGATAGCATTGTCCTAAGTCCGTAGTCAAATTTGCCAATTTTTGGCTGTTTACGGTAAAGGGGTATTTTGGTAAAACATAACTTATCATAACAAATAGTTCCCTCTTTGTTGTCTCACCGTTGTAGCAGTCTTCGTCGCAGGATTTGCACTTCGCAATTTCCGAGGAAGGTGCAGTTAAGTTGTTGGGCCAGACAATAGATTCGTCGCTCAAGTAAAGCTGGGAGTTTCCTGAGTCTTCAATAACAAAGTTTCCCACTTCCTTAAACATCCCTATAAAGGAGAAAAATTGTATTCATTGTCAGTTAATTGCATGGGGACAGGTGCTATAGTGCCAAAACGATCATTTTCTCCATTTTTCACTAAAGAGGACGATTGCCGACAAAACGGGACGACGGTCCAAAATGTAAAAATGAAAAAAGGAGCCATTTTGTGTCAAGCAATATGGCGGCGATGATAATGTTGTGCCGACGGCTATCCCATGTGTAAACTGACGATCCGAGAGTACTTGAATACCTAACTCTTTAATATCGTTTCTTATCATACTATGACATCGTTTAAAACTATCTGATAACTGTACTTGAAAACTCCTAATTGAACTCAAAACCACTTAGATGCTGGTACTGAATACACAATACTGAACATAAATTGGCGTCACGTGGTAACATGACATCACAATGACATCACAACTTCTAACACAACAATAAAGCGCGCACATCACCAATATGGCTTAGCTCTCGGAAGCTGCTGCAACCGAACACAAGACAAGTTGCCCAAAGAATTGCCGAAGTGTTACACTTAACGCGTGACGGATCCGAACAACGCTGCGTTGTCCACGAAAAGCCTGTAAAGGATGTTTGCGAAAATCGATATTTCTTTAACCTCATGTGATCATTGACAAGACAAATTACGTGAAGGGCTGCCTAATGTAAAGCCTCGTCAAGCGATTTGCTTCCCGATGTGAGAACTTCCAGTTGTCCCAACAAAATTGCCAGACAGGTTAAAAGAAAAATTGCCGAGTTTAACAGTGCTCTTATTATATACTCAAAAGAGAATCGATCATGTTTCTGATCAGGTCAATGACGAATGCATCAATGTGTCACATGATATCCTGCTCGACCATTCGACACAATACATAATTGCAAAGCTAGGCTATTTCACACATAGCTGCGTCATTTGATGTTAGGCTGTATTATCTTACATTAAAATTGTGCAGTTTGAACCTCTTTCACTGAATCATTTGTTTTTCCTCTATTTTTTCAAAGGACCGCTGGACTTTTCACATTTTGACTTGACCTTTTTACCATTTCATGCCCCGTTTCGTCGCTAGTCCGTTTCCTATTTCAATTGGCTGGATTGCTTAGTAAATGCGGTTATCCTATACTATTACAGCAGAAATTGCTTACCATTGGTCTGTACTTTAGCTTTAGCAATCGTAAAGTATCTGTGCTATCTCGCAACCGACACCGTTGTACATAAGTGTTTTGTCTGTCACTCTATTTCTCTCAGCCTTACGGTGTTCTTCATTGAATTTTTCTCTTCTTCTACTTCCTCGGCTTCTCTCGAGGCCTCCTTCGCTTAAATTTCTCATCTCTCGTGCTCTTTTCTGCTCTTTTATCCCGTTGGTCTTCACTAATATTACTTCCCGACAGGAAAACGCGCGTTGCCAAATGCAACGCTAACACGCGATTTTGCGCCAAGTAAAATTGCCCGAACACTCCCGTGCCAGAGGCTGTCGTGCTTCCCCACCTCCACCCCGACAGTCTGTACGCGCGCGCTTACGCTGACGTCAAAACCAAAACTCGCATCGATAAATTTCCCAAAAAATCTTACCGATGGAGCTCTGATATTATTTTCACAACGAAAACAAGGATCCAAGCATGTTATCTTATATTGAGCTTACCGTCACTTTCTCTACGGTAATCCATCAAAACCATATTGAATTCTGCGTCGCCATTGTTATTCATGTACCGATCATAGCCCAGAATACCTCAGAAAATTCAAAAGAAAAGATCAGGTTATTTAACATTCAAGCAAAACAGGTGTAGGAAGTAGTAGTAGTAGTAGTAGTAGTAGTAGTAGTAGTAGTAGTAGTAGTAATAGTAGTAGTAGTAGTAGTAGTCGTCGTCGTCGTCGTCGTCGTCGTCGTCGTAGTAGTAGTAGTAGTAGTAGTAGTAGTAGCAGTAGCAGTAGCAGTAGCAGTAGCAGTAGCAGTAGCAGTAGCAGTAGCAGTAGCAGTAGCAGTAGCAGTAGTAGTAGTAGTGGTAGTGGTAGTGGTAGTGGTAGTGGTAGTAGTAGTAGTTTACCAGTTTATCAGTTTCAGCACTTGGACTCCTTCAATTTGACTCTTCGATTTTAATACTGCGTGTTTATCAACGCAGCTGAGAAACATTTCTTTCCTTTCACGCCACATGTCGTTTGGGTCAGAATGTACATCGACATACACCTTATTCCAAAATGGCCGCCATTTAAATATTCTTTTGTTTTTATTCAAATTAGCCATTGATGCCTCGTTCTTAAGGTTAAAATTCAAAAGAATATTTTATCTTGAACGAGGCAGCAAGGGCCAATTTGTATGCGCATAAATCAGCGGCCACTTTGGAATAAGGTGTATTGGCCCATGGCATTTGGTTGAGGAAAAGGAAAGGAAAGGAAAGGAACTTTATTTAAGTGTCTAGTAGATTTTAGCGCTGGAGCACTAATTGGGGACACTGTAAAGTGAAATTAACACTTTACTGGGGACACTGTAAAGTAAAATTAACTGGAAAGTGTCTCAAACATACGAGGACCATTACGGTCGTAGTGGGCCTTACGTGTCAAGAAGACAAGAGAATGATCACTACCTAATACCAAGGTGAATGACACCCGACTGTGTAACCTTCTCTGGGGAATTTGTTATGCATAAATCGATTAGGGTATTAGAAACTGAAGTGACACGTGTTGGTTCCCCGATTAACTGGCTAAGACCGTATATATATATATAAAATATTTGTCAGAAAGGAAGAAATGTGAGCATTTGCTTCAGGCAAAAAATTGCAGTTGACATCGCCAAGGATATATAATTTTTTTATATTCGGCGTCAATTTTGGCAATAATTTTTTCGAACTCACCAAAAAGATCAGGTGGAGAGCTTGGGGGTCGATACCAAGTCCCGACCAGGAATGGCGGGTGTATTCCGCGGCTTACTGATTTCGACAAATAGACACTCCAACTCACCGATGTTTACAGCATCACTTATTCGATAGTTAAGATTGGTGCGCAAGTAAATACAAACACCGCCACCATTCCTTCCGTTAATTTTACGATCTTTTCTGACCAGTTCAAAGCCAGGTGAAAAGACTTCGCTATTGTGCACTGTAGAGTCTAATTTAGACTCGTTGATTACTAAAATCTCAACTATAGAAGAGGACATAAAAACACTAAGTTTGTCAATGTGGGACAGAAAACTATTAATATTAAGGGACGCAAAGACCAACCCCAGACCAAAGATGCTAGAAAGTTTGGACTTACAGCAGTCGTCACGCTTGAAGGCATCAGCCGAATCGGATTTCCGGACGGCACTGACCTAATCTACACGCAAATAGTTAATAAAATTCTGAGCGAGACGCGAGGTGCCTCTGATTAAGGTGGGCAGTTCCTGATATGTTTGAATGATCAATAAATCCCCAGGACATTTGATGACCAAAGTGTTTAAGAACTTTATTCACAGCAGAAACTTTGCTTGCCAAGGCTTCATCGTCAGATCTACTGATGACACTGGATATTGTGATCATGGCTGGGGATTCCGAACTAACTGATTTGGCTAGATCAACCGCTTCTTCTGCACATTCACGAGGAGAGTTACTGGAACTTAATAATAATCTCGTCCGGGTTTCTGCGTAAAAGTGGCTTGATATGATCGTTCATGTCTTGCGTTTTGCATCCCGGGAATGTGGCTATTTTGACTGGCGATTTCCTGGAAATTCTGTGGCTTTTAAGGTATTTAAGTGTAGAGTCCCCTGCTATGATAACCTTCTTGCAGCAGTTGGGCTGTGGTTGATCATGATCATTTGTCACTGATTCAGTTGAAACAGTTTGAATAGTTTTGCGCGTTCTACGCTCCGAGCAAGACGACGTCGAAGATGTCTGTTGGCCATTGTCACCCGCGCTATTTTTTGATTGGCAACATTTCTTCCTTTAGGTTCTACATTATTTCGAAGCGGCTCAAAACTGTTTTGAGTCTCAGTGGTATTTGCGGGTACTGACTTCTGACTACGTTTGGCATTTCCATATTTACGTCGCGACTTATCCACTTGGACCCAACATACTCTTGACCTTGAGGATAACTCAAGTGCAGCGACTGTTACAAATTAAATTTTATACTCACTGGCACCATCCCCCCAAAACGCTCTTCAACCATAACCTGAGATCCAAAGTTTATGTGTTAGATTACATGCAGCAACACTCTAAGGAATTGATAGGCATAAATACTGGCGGCGCACAATTTAAAGGTTTTAATACAAGTTAAGATCAAGGCTTGAAACAATTTAAGTCATTCCTCAAGCTCCCTGAGAAGGCTTTTATAACGCATAGTTTAAAACAGCAGCAGAAAACTAAGGAAAAATGTTGTTTAGAAACTTCAATGTTTGCAGGTTAAATACCAAAATATAATTTACTTACTACGAAAACGTCGACCTATCAGATTCTGAACGATTTGCTTTCCATCCGTTTCGGCCGCGTACGCGTCTTTTGATCGATTTAGAGCTTTAGCGTATAGAAGCACTGCATCATACAGATAGGCTGCGTATAAAGGGCTCTGCAATAAAAATTACAATATTCAGCTAAAACGTATGCGTCATTCCCTCCACCCATGGCCAACACTGATTAATGGTACTCTCGACACACTGATTTTTAACTTTTCAGAACAATATATATTAACAATTATATTTGCGTAGAAGGAAAACAATCGTCAGTTTTAATCTGGAACACTCAGAAATACACAAAAATGAATGCAAGTTTTCAAGGTCTATGTTTATGGAAACGATACCTTCCTTTGTGGATTGGACATTTCATTCGACGGCATGCGAAAACACCCTTATATAAACTGATCTAAAAATTAATCTACTAGAGAAAAACATGATTCCAAAACCCCATGGGCCTTTCCATACTACGAATATTTCTTAGTCCGTCGTGGGAACGAAAAACACTGTAGATATTGTACTCACCGTGATGTTTGACTTATTAGGAAAATAAAAAGGTGGTCCTGAACTTTTCGTTTTGAGATCTTCGATGAATGCCAAGTATTCCGCGTTCACTTTATTATCCACTGCGAGAAGGAGAGCTGATTGGAAGGCTGACTCGTACCAGTCTTGTTTGAAAAAAGCCGAAACGTTTTTCCTTCTGTTCCCCGTGAGATCGAAGTCCAGATCAAGCATAATAAATGCAAAGCGGCCATCGTTTAATCCAAGTTTTCCGGCGTAGTTTATTGCCCAGCATGCCAAAGAGTAATTCATGGCTAATATAATAACTGTGGAATAAGTTACCACAAGATAATTATGAAAGTCTCAAAAAGGAAAAAAAAAGGAAAGGAACTTTATTTAAGTGTCTAGTCGTTCCAGCGCTGAACCACTAATTGAGGACACTGTAAACTGAAATTAACATTTGCCGCAAATTAAAGTCAGTTGTTTGTTTTTGAGAAGAGGGGAGAACCGGAGTACCTGGAGAAAAACCTCTCGGTGCAGAGAAGAGAACCAATAGAACTCAACCCACATATAACGCCGAGACTGGGAATCGAACCTGGACCACAGTGGTGGGAGGCGAATGCTCTCACCACTGCGCCATCTCTGCACCCCAAAGTTTGAGTAGACTTCGACAAAATTCGCGGGGTGAGAAAATTTAACAACTATGGCGTTTAAAAAAGTCATGGCAAATTCAGTGGTGTCTTCAATTGAGTGAGAAAGAGAGAACTATAGTGGTTAGCAAGTCCGACTCCCAGACCCAGAGTGTCAGATTGAGGCCCAGCTTTGTCAGTAAAAAAACACTGCTGCTGACCCCCACTGTCTCCCTGCAGCCTTTAATCAGGAGCCCATGAGTACTTTGATATAAAAGGAAACCGATAACATCCTGCTAGGGGTAGCCCTGCAATGGACTAGAATCCGGTCCGGGGAAGGTAGCATTAATCTCAGTCGTTTCAAGCTACAAAAAGCCGGGATAAGATGCAGCCGTGTTAATCCAGTTTGGTACATGTACAACCCTTCTTAAAAGATAACAGAAAGAAGATTACCTCTGGACTGTTGAGATGCCCTCTGAAGAACATCTTCCAAGTTTTGCGTCACGTCAGATTCTTCAAAATCTCGGTCCATGGAAAGCACAGTGTCTACTGTCACTCCCAGTTGTTTTAAGCTTTTCTCTAACACGTTCCATTGTATCCACTTTTGATTATGTTGAGTGATTATACTGACTCTTGTCCAGTTAAAATGCTTCAATAGCGCATGAATGGGTAGGGCGAGTCTGCTGATCGGCGGTATGGTGCGGGCAAACGTGGGGAAATTGGCTTTGTCCGACAACTTATCCTCTGAGCACATCTGCGTGGCGGAGAACAAGGAAGAAAGAACAAACAAGAATATATCTTTGGGAAAATGTCACTTCTCATAGAAATTTAATTTTCTCTCGAAATGCATCAGCAATGTCAAATTAAAGATTTTGCGTTTCCAATCAACGAAAATTCACCGAAAATTCACCAGAAAGAATAAACGAGGATATATCTTTGGGAAAATGTCACTTCTCATAGAAATTTAATTTTCTCTCAAAATGCATCAGCAATGTCAAATTAAAGATTTTGCGTTTCCAATCAACGAAAATTCACCACCGACGATAAAATAGATAAGACAGCGGATGGATATTGTCATGTCTGCCCTAATTATTCAAATTCAAGTTATCTGCATTCACCACATTGACTTTTTGCACGTACACCTTTAAGAAGGGTCAAATAAACGCTTCAGAGAACTGATGCTGAGGTTGTCAGCAAAGCTCACTAACGTCGAGCCACGGTCGTTAAACATGGAGTTCCCGGTGTTATAGTCTGTCCTTTGTGGCGTATCATGGTTGGGAGGGTGAATTCTCCGGCGGAGATCTTAGCTACACCAAGCTACTCTAAAAGCCGATTTGATGATAATGAAACTTCTGGAAACTGAAGTTAAAAGACCAGAAGCACGTGATCTTGAAGCGTCTAACTTGCAGCTCTCTTTCTTGGAACAAAGCTGGGGGTTTTAGAACACCAATTTTATGCTCAAATAAGGACAAAAATAAGATAGGTGCTGCACGCGCGGGAAAATGGGCGAGCTAAGTTACCTCCAAGTCAGGACATGTTTTAAACTAAAACAAAAACCAGCTCTGAACCAAAGTTAAACGCTTCAAGATCATGAGCTTGAAGACTTACTGTAAATTTGGTCGAATGTGAATTTGAATATTGGTATCTCGAGTGTGGCGCAGAAGCTGAATCCAAAAATTTCTTTGTCAGCCGGTTGCGGAAAGTTTGGTAAATGGGTTGAGGCCGGGAAAACAACAAAAAAAAAATATTACGTGATCGTGGGCGAATAAATCACTAATGATTTTTGCTTTTGTAAAAAGGTTGGCACAATAAGATCGACGTTCGCGGGTTATGTACTAAACGGCAAGGCAGCTGTATGTCAGTATAGATCACGATTTTCTTCAATAACACTTGCTCGACAGCTGTGGAATAATCGTCAATCGAATAAAAATATATTGGTTTCTTGCGAACAGCAAATGACCTTCGATTGCTATCAACATCATACTGTGAGGAGATTTGATGCGAAAGTGCGTTCAAGGGAAACAAAAAACGCCAAATAATAACAGGCGGCTGCCTGACATTACAGCATCATCAAAATTTGTTTGTTGTAATTTACTTGCCAACAGGCCAGGAGTGAGTAACAATCAAACAAGTGTTTCTTTAATTTTTTGTCAAAACGCAAAATTCATTCAGCTGTCAACTGCCGTTTGCCGTCAGAAACGCATGTTTATGCAGCGTAGAACGTAAAAGAAGCAAGCCATCCTCGTTGCATTTCAGTTTAATTTAGCATCGATTTAGAAACAGTATACAATCGGGTTTTGCCGCAGCTTACGACTCCAGAAATCTACTATCACAGACAGGCAGCACTCACACACTCTGTATGCACTATATGGCATTACAGCATCATCAAAATGTATTTGTTGTAATTTGCTTGCCAACTGTCTAGGAATAAGTATTGTAGGGCATGTACTTCCCGGTGTTGTGGTCTGTCTTCTGTGGTGTATCATGGTTGGGAGGGTAAATGCTCGGAGATATTAGCTACACCAAGCTACTCTAAAAATCCGAGGGTAAATAAAGATATATGATATAATATATGATGGCCTTTTCTTTCGATTCAAGTCGAAAACTACTAGAATAGATCAGAATGCGTAAAAAAGAGAACAGAGCATAAAACAAAAAATAATACAATTTTAGTACTTGCAAACAATACGGTTTTACTGTTTTGTGCAGTACTCCAAGAAAGCACCACATTGTCGCAACATCGATTGCTCATCATTAAACACTTTTCTAACTAATTGTTATATAAAACAAATGTAAAACCTGTTTACCGACTAACGTAAATTTTATTGGTTCGAATCAACTTAACGTATAGCTTTAATTAAAATGACGTCGACTTGCGCCTCACAATGCAATTTAATAAAACATTGAGCTTTGCCTGTTGTTTTCTGTGCTCACGGAAATGAACTCAATACTTACATTTAATTGGGAACAAAAGGTCTCAATATATCACAACAAACTAGAACGTTTCCTATTTAGACGTGTAGTAGTGTCTTTGAGGCAATTAAGGTGTACCTGATAATTAGAATCCAAGATTCACCTAGATTTTTTTTGTCATTATTATTTTTATCAGTGTAGCCACGCATGCACCAAAAACTCCCGTTCCTAAAGCCTTTAATATTTAGAGACATGAAAACCTCAAAAATACGATGTTCTGTCCTTTCTCGGGAAAACGAACAAAGTTTTACGTTGAAAAAATGAAGAAGACATTGTTATTGCCATGCGTGATTCACCTGCCCGGTTGTCTGATCTGCTTTGTCAGTATATTAGCTACCTCACGCTAGTAAAAAAATCCAGGATATGAAAAGCTGTATGGCATCGAATAGCATTCTTAGGGGGCCTTTTGCTAGGAATTGATGAAAAAACACATTAATTAATTAGTAACGTTGAGAAACTGTCGTTCCCTTTAATAATCTCAATTTTTCTGGCTTTTAAGATGTATGACTTTCTTAGGTTTCCCATGATTAAATCGCTTATTCGCAAATATATCTTTTAAGATTTGGACTTTTTTTTCAAATGCCGAACATATCGGTACCGATATACCATGCTTTCTCTTAATTTTCTTAATTCTGCTCATAAGGGTCTTTTTGGACTATATGAATAATGCATCTACTTAAACTGAAAAAGGAATGTTTAACTCACTTTCCAAAGTGAACGTGTATTTACTTGTCACTGATTAACCACAGCAAACCACATGCATTTACTATTGAATATGACATGTTTTCCATTATGGTTGCTGGAGTGATATATTTCTGTATTAAGGATTTGTCTCAGCTCATTGCGATCGCATCAAACCGCCGGACTGCCGAAAGAACGGTACTTTGATATGAACGATAATCCTACCAAGGCAATAAATATATAGCTCGCTTTTAAGTGTTCCGAGATTTCCTTTATCTAAATACGCAGTCCAAAGCACTCTTTTCCGCTCCATAATGCCTCAAGAAGTAAAAAATATTTTGATAAGATATCTATTAAAGTTTTCAGGGCAAATAGGCCTCTAAAAGGCAAATACAAAATACAAAATGAATTGATTATGATATCTTTTTTTGTACCTCTATACGTGAAACATTAGAATATACACAGAAGATGCAGAGCTTTAAACTGATCAATCTCACGAAAGTGACTGACTCAGAGCGAGGAGTACCTTTGGTCTATAAAACTCTGATTCCGTGATGATTCTCAGCCGTTTCTTGCATTGACATCTTCTACTGAAAAGTCACATCAATTTGCTAAATCGTGCTTTTAGGCAATTTTAAAATCCCATCACTGGAATTTTCTTTAAAAGGTTGAAGCGAGTGTTGGTCATGATTTTTGCGGTTTTGACCAACGAAATACATACAAAACAAGCGACAGGGGGTTATCTTGCTTATGAATACCTAACGTGGCGCCTGAGGGAAGCCGGTTTTGAAGGTTCTTTAATAATTGGTTTTCTAACTCAGGAAGCGAAGAAAACATTGCGGTTTTCTTTAAAAGAATTTAATGAACGGGAGACGTGCTTGTACCGAAATGCCTACGATATCTGCTAAAACACCTGTATTGTATTGTGGAAAGAGACATGGTCATAATCTAAGCGATTTTATCTTTCGAATGCGAGCCAAAAGCTGAAGTCTGCGTCCACTTCAATTTACGTTTCGCATGTCAAAAAACTCTCTTCTGTTTCCGGAATAAGTCCTGTTTATTTAAGGCTATACACATCTTTGATGAACTTCAACAACTCGCGCATTGCGTGCTGACCCGTGTTGTGTTTGTGTTTTACTTTGATCGACGAACAAAAGCGCGGTTAGATCGCTTGAAAACTGAAAGAACGCAAAGTGAAAACAACTTGATAATGTGACTTCCCTAACCCCTCGTGAATTGGAGCGCCGTGACAAATCGTCGCGCGAGCAAAGAGTACACAATTGTCGAAGAGTGTTTGTCCGTATTCTCTTAGATTTGGCCGTCAAGTACAATTCCAAACGATCACCAACTGATATAGCAAAGGCGGCCAGCCATGTGAGAGACGACGAGTTTAATGTAACTTTAAGTAAATCATGTGATGATATTTTAGGTGGGAAATGTTTACCGTGTCAGTTGTGAAAATAACTCGACTCGACCTTAGGCGAGTTTTGAACTAATTTCTTCTTTTGGAAACGGGCGATGAGAAACTGAACCACAAGGACCTGACCTACAAGCCACCACTAGTGAAGTACACTAAAAATTTAAGGTTGAATGCACTAGTATCTTACCAGGTATATCAGATCAAAGCTACAGAGGAAAAAAATTCGAATCGATTAACAACTGACTTGACCTGTGAATTCTCGACTACAGTAAATTGTTATTTCATTCTAGATCCATTAACTAATTTC
>NC_090877.1:9541870-9571870 GCF_036669935.1 Montipora foliosa | reverse complement strand
ATATTATGCAACGTCGGGTTTTTTATGAAATTTTTTGCTCTGAGTTAAATGCATACGTACGCGGATGTTAATTTTTTCCTTAACCTAAAAAGCCCTTTATTTTTACTATAATTTTAACTTAATGGTTTGAACTGGATTGGTCAGTAGCTCTTTAAGTAGAAGACGGCCTTAACATTAAAAGAAACCATTATTAAGGATTTGGCGTCAACGACGATTACCAAAAATCAACATTTAGGACATCAATTTAGGGTTTAGCATTAACAGCGGGGTGAACACTTAATTTCTTCGATATAATACTAATGGGTGTCTTATTTTTCAAATATTTAAATTGTTTAAATTTTGATCCTCCCTTATCTACATACATTTTTTCCTTTTTTGAGTTGCAATTTCTAGTCATCAATTTCCTTGGTCTTTCTGAGTACGTCGCCTTACTGCGCCTTTCAATAACATGCGGACTCCTTAATTCAAAGGTCAACCGACAAATGCGTTTGTCGCTACCGTCAATCTAATGTTCGGCGGCTCCTGCGAACATCCGACTACTGTCGAGCACGCGGTAATCAAATCACATCGTTGAGCCCAGTTCAGTCAACATAGTCGGAAGCTGGGAGGAGCCGCCGAACATTTGATTGACGGTAGCGAAAAACGCATTTGTCGGTTGACCTTTGAATTTAAGAGTCTGCATGTTATGGAAAGACGTAGTAAATAGAAACTCAAAAAATCATTTCCTTGTTCGCCTTCATTTCAGCATTAGATTTTATTGTAATCCAACATCAGATATACTCACTTATATCTTCAGGATATAAGTATCGTCATGGTAACTAACACAATTAACCAGTAAAAAGCAAGCTTCCCCTTCCTTGTAAGATACTTTTGTGCTGTAATATAATTTTTCTCCACTACATCAACATTTTTATGACTCAATTGACATTATCATGATTTGTTTGTCATAAGTTTCATAGATAGTTTCATGTTACACAGTGCCGGGTTGATCAGATCACTTTTCCGCCATTTCGAAAATGAATAAAACGAGTGGTTTCCTAGCTGGACATTTCATCATAATAAACACAACATAACATGACCGCATGGGGATACGAATTTTATCTTCTCGTGCTGATAGTATCTCGCACTCGTTCGCGGCGCTGACTCGTGAGAGATACTATCAGGCTTGAAGATAAAATTCGTATCCCCGAGCGACCATGTAATATCCTGGTATGAAAAGCACTAAAATCTGATCAGAACGCAGCGTTGATTAAATCCGTAAATCTCTAATCTGCAGTTCAACATTGAAAACAGCTGCGAGGAACAACGCAGTTCATTCAATTGTTTTTTTTTTTATATCACTATAATTTTCGCTGGTTCATCAGGAAAAAGAAGTAAAGAAAATCGAATGTTTTCATATTTAGAACACTTTGGATTTCCTTTGGAGTCTTATGCCCAGGGTCCTCTCGGCTGTTTGATATGACGGCTCATGGGGAAGAAGAGGTCTCCTTTGACGAGCCGCGATATTGAAAAACATGGTTGTTTACGCATGTGGAAATACGCATGCAAGTAGACTACGTGTCAATTTCGTCCCCAGAGTCCGCTTTTCTTTTGGTCAGCACCAAGAAAACGGACTCTGGCCACTTCCAAGGCAGGCAGTCCGCAAATCACTGACTTCTGGCTCGTCTACGCACGCTAAGAAATGTCCCAACAGTGGTTGTCAACGGTTACATAAAAGAACCTGCGACTGCGCATAAGTTGGAAGTGGCCAGAGTCCGTGTTCTTGGTGCTGACCAAAAGAAAAGCGGACTCTTTGGGACGAGATTGAGTACGTGTAACCCACAAAACCCTTCAACGAACTGTATTTTAAAATCCTTCAAATTTGCCCTGTAAAAGCCTTTCTGAATCAGGAGCCCATGAGTAGGAGCCTCCATATGCACTATATCCTTGAGTCAACCTTTGCCCGTATCTTTCTATTTTTAGAACGCCACGAGTTGTTCGGCACTGCACGCACTGTTTAAAATGGCCAATCAGAATAAAGTCGTTGTCTAACGAAGACAAAAATAACAAAAACAATGTACACAAATTGTGCGATTTGATGTAAATTGATGTAAATGTGAGTCTCCTGCTGAAGGGTTGGTTCTAAGAATAGAAAGATACGGGTAAAGGTTGACTCATAGGGCTTGTATGGGGGAGGCAAGCTCCTACTCATGGGCTCCTGTTCTGAATGAAATAAATGTATATGTTCGAAGTGCGGCCAGTATGAAGTGAAGTGAAGTGAATCTATTAGTCTCTCCCCTCGGGGCTTTTCAGGTCTAATTTACAATGCTTTGTGGGGGACTTTAGCCAGACTGCTTGTACCGCAGTTTACAATTATTTTTAGGAAGGGAAAGATGCCCCCGTTCAGATAGGTCAGACCACAACACCGGGGACTACGTCCCCTACTCTTATCGAATGGTGAGTGGGTTCTTTAACGTCTCATACTATTTAATTTCCAACAATGGCAATGGTTTACAGTTCTTATCCGAGAAGACTTTAAAGCCTATATAGCTAAACATGGGCAGATGTTATTACAAAGGCAGCACTTTCTCCTCAGTTATTTTAAGACCCTGAGTGTTGGTCCGGCCGGAGTCGAACTCACGACCTTCCGCATGACAGCCCGATGCTCGACCAACTGAGCCACCGGTGCGCGGTATACGAAAGAGGTTGGAAGAGATCCTCATACTTTTCTGGACAATTTAAGAAATTGTCTTAAAAAACACCTAAAAATACAGGTGGCTTCAACGAGATTCTAACCCATGACCTCTGCGCGGCCTATGCAATGCTCTACTACTACTCAGCTATGATTCAGGAGCAACTCAGTTGCAAACAGGTCAATTTTTTGGGCTCGTGTGTTCCAGAGAAGGACTAGATGAATGAAATACAGGAAATTTGTTGCCAAGAGGAAATTAATGGATTTATACTGAGTGTGACAAACTTAGTTAGTTATTTCCCATGCTGCAGTTTGGGTATTTCTGTCATCCGGGATTTGCTGGAGATCATTCACCATTTGTACAAGCTAGGCGTAGGCTGATTCAACAGAGTCAAATCAATTACCCCCCCCCCCCCCCACCCTCCCTAGTTTTACTTTCTTGTGGATGGCGTGTGTCCCCTCACCTTTGCTGGGATAATGTCTTCTATACTTGGGTATTTCCTAGGTTACCATGCTGATTTTCAATAAACGGCCTAGCCCATCAGGGCTTGGCCAAAATATCCCAGACATATGTGGTATTATTTGTGTCCCAGCAAACGGAGCTGGCCCAGAGCAATGCCTTGCCAACAATATCAGTCAGACTGTATGGAGCATGAAGAATAAATGTGTATATTTGAGGCGTGCAGGTTGAAGACGCATAGCTATATGGTACATGTGAAGTGATGACGTGCTTCAACAATTTTGTTCAGCTCTGTGTGACAATATTAAAACCAGCATGAAAAGGAGGCAATTTTCCGTGATGAATAAGTCTACTTCTTGTCACAGGAAGCCCAACGGGAGAAATCGGAGTTGGGAGAGACAGACCTTACCACGATTTAAGCCGCCATTTTGACTACTGGGTAAGGCGAAAGGAATTTTCAATATCTGGATTAGGATACGATTTTTTTCTGATGAAAAAAAAAAAAAGGATTATGATTTCGCCGCTGAAGACAATGTAAACCATCAATCAGAAGTTACCTGGCTGCTTTCTAAATTTTTCCAAATATTCTTGGCGATGTTTTCGGAGAATTTTAAGCCTTGTTTACGAGGAAAATGTGGGAAAAATTAAAAACAAATGTATATAAGAACTTTTATAGTCTGCCAACGCAGACTTATTTCTCTCGGGGGAGAGAAACGACCGCCGGAAATGCGTCTGAGTTCGCAGGCTAGACTTTTTAGGGAAAGGCCGAAAATCCTTACAAATTGGTCTGTGTTATCTTACTGATTTACCTTCCGTTCTCAGTTTATGAACTTTTCAGAGGTAACATATCACGATACTTATTTGGCAATAGATCCTTATTCAGACATCGACAAATTATTTAACTGTGCCTACCCGTCATGGTTTTGGCTTATATTCCGACAGTGATAATCGAATGAACTTATAACGAAAAAAGAAGGATACATCTGCAGTTGGACAAGCGTAAACTGAGCGGCTCGAAATTTTCATTTCATTGGCATTCTACATCACGTGACATGCGTGACGTTGATTAGGTCGCGTGACAAAAGAAGTAACAAGACACCACGTGTTGTCACTTACGATCTTTAACATAAACGGACGACTCGACATACATTAGTGTTTAACGATGATGGCTTTTAAAATTCCATTTGAAAACACAACAACTTGACTATGGGAAAATCAGGAAGAGATTGTGAAATATGAGATGGCTATATGGGCACGCATTGTTCGCCAGTGAACAAGTGATGCAAAATCTAACCAAATTTATCAATGTATCCTTCATGGAAAGTGTACAAGGCAAAATTAATGTTTGCCTAATTTTGTGTCAAATTGACAAGTCTCAAAGTGACAGCTTTTGACTCAAACATTTGGCGTCATGTGAACAGTTTTAGACGTCAATTTCCTTGTCTGTAACGAAACCTCACATTTACCATTTAAATTAATGAAGATGGCTGAGAACATTTACTTGTTTAAAAATCTCGTTAAGTGAGCAAACATTACGTTTTGTGTGAAGCGCAAGCCTTTCAATGCCACCGCATAATGTCATATAATTTTCAACATTGGCGTTGGTTGCGTGGACAAGGAACAAGGAAGATTCTGACTGCATGCAGCTGCGAGTCAATAACATGGCGACTAGGCCACAGCACTGGACTTTGTTCAACTACTTCCTGTTGCTTTTGTGGTTCATTCAGTTAAACAGCCAAGCTGACAAGCCTAAATTACGAATAGTCCTACTCTATCCGTTTTCGTCCTGTGATCAACTGATAACAACTGAGTTGCCATTCGCCTCGGCCTTCCTAGTTGCCGTTGATACAATAAACAACAATTCGATGGGGTTCAATTTCAACTTGTCGATTGACTGGAATGATACTCGATGCAGCGAATTGGTTGGAATCAAAGCCATGAGCGAGCAGTGGAAACGAGGTGTGCAGGCTTTTATCGGACCGGGAAACCAAAGTTATTGCGCTACTTCAGCCAGGATCGCAGCTTCATGGAATATTCCTATGATCTCCTATGTAAGTGATAAGAATTCAGTTTCCTGCAAATCTAACATGAGAGTAAAGGTCTGCAGGTCAGTTTAATTTTTTATAATGATGAATTGGAAGCAGAAGTGAATTTCGTAATCATTAAAATGAACTAGGGTTAATTGATAAATTTCCCTGAAATCCAAATTCCAATAAAACTGACAAAATTTAAAGAAGAATGCGAATTTCGTCGGTTATATGGTACAGTGTTTGTACTCTTTAGTTTTTAACGAGAAAGCCCTGGATCTATTTCGCCGTTTAAAGTGAGGACACTCGAACCATGAACACTTGATATTTGTTTGTGCATTTTTTTAGTGATTGTAGAATGTGGGCTCGTCTCTTTGACAAGAGTATTTAATGTTTTTACACTTACAAAATGCTATACATGTAACACTGTACATCATAAGAAGAGCCTTTATTTCTTAGTCGTCGAAAAAAAAAAAGTCAGGTGTTCACGGTTCAAGTGTCCTTACTGTAAGAGTGACCTCGTGAATTTGTAAATAACATACTGTTATTATCCAAGAAGGGAGATATGTCCAGAAATGCACACCAAGAAGGGGGTAGTTTCTAAAGAAACTGTGGTGCTGAGTCGGTGGGGAAGTAGTATACAAAAATTTGGTTTTATCAACGGAGTTGATAATGTAAATTAGCCACCGTACAGAGACCTTTCCTTACATCTAGGCGGCATCTGCGGCCTTTCCCTACATCTAGGTGCGACGGAAAGCCGCAAGAATCTGGAACAAAAATTCATCTTCCAAATCGGCACCCTTAATCCTCACGGTATTAACGAACGCTTTTCATTTATCTAATATATTTTTCACGTTGCCATGTTACCACCAATAGCGTAGCTCCTACTCTACTATAAAAATAGGTCCGCAATGCGTACTTGGGGTCTTATGCTTAGCTTAACTCCATTCAGCCCTTACAGAATTTGGTACTACGGTCTCACTTTTACCATGCGTGATTGGTTCAAAATTTGCCATAACAATGCAGCAGTGAAATGAGTTCCTTAAGTATGCTTGAAATTTCAGACCTGTTCAGAATTTTACATCGATGACTTGCCACTAAAATTTCTCTTAATGCCATTTGCACAGTTTAGACAACTCTTGCTGCACGCTACATCATCTCTATCAGTTATTTACCAGTAACAGAAGCACTAGATTGGCTAAGAAACAAGCATGGCACTGTCATACATTCATATGATCTTATAAATGATCAAAAGAATGCTGAAATTCAACTAGAATTCTAAGATGAATCATCACTAGATGAGGCGTTCAATGAACAAGTACTCTCAGAGCTTGGTGCAAATCCCCACACTACTGGAAATCAGTCCATCACCAGTAACAATGTATAAACAGCCAAGAGAAATATCTGATGACCAATTACGTCGATCAGTTACATGTAGATCATTACATAATAAAAAACGCAACCTAAAGCTTACAACAGGGTGCTTTCATGGACTAGAAATAAAATGAAAACCTCAACAGTCTGAACCAGTTTATTTGTTTATAACTGGAGGTGGTGGTGCTGGGAAAAGCCATTTCATTAAAACACTTTACCACACTGTAGTGAAAACCTATAGACATGCTCCAATGAATCCTGAGATTCCAACAGTGTTACTAGCAGCATCTACTGGAGTAGCAGTAATAAACATTGATGGTACACACAGCATTAGCAATACCTAAAAATACAGGTGATGATGTGGAGGAAAATCCAGGTCCTTTATCAAATATTGAAACCATGTCTGGAACATAAGTTAACAGAAAATAGTCATTTGTTCGCACAGGACATCTTATAGAACTGTATAAATTATTTCCAATAACCAAAATATTGTTCAAAGTAGAATAAGTCCACAAACTAATATCTTGTATTTGATGGTATAATACCAGGAAGTGACATTGCTACACATTACTTTACCAGCATTCACACCAAAGATTGTTTCACTTCCTTGACTAGAGTCAGCGGACACAGTGGTTGTTGGATCAATGATATCAAATATTGTAGGACCTGGATTTTCCTCCACATCATTTGCTTGCCTTATAAGCAATGGGATATAAACATTGTAGCACATCATTTGTGCAAACCAAAACATCACCTCATTACACGACTTGTAATGTCCAACAACTTGTTTTAATGTTGGCGAGTAAAACACATTTAAGTAAAACATCATAAGCATCGTATTCCAAAATCGCCCTCGCACACCTGAAAATGCATCCTTGACTTTCACAAAATTGTTGTGACAGCCGATCCTTGACCGCTTTTGTTCGATTGTTGTTCCCATGCTGGCGGCTAGTAGCAGACAACAGTAAGAGTGCGAAATACTATTCTTTGAGAGTGCAAAACTCTTATTCAATGCCACTATTTTTTAGAGTACAATAACTCTTTCAGTTTGGGATGTAACCCACACCGACATTTCAAGCCGATAAATACTGGTTTGTGATAGCTTGTGAGATACTTGTGAGGTATGTGGCGCGCAATGGATTTCGAGCCAATGAATGTGGGCTTGCGAAAGCGTCTTAGCTTCAGTGCAATCCGCACTAAACACAAGCCGAGTCTAAATATGTTGGCTTGCGAGAGTAAACAATTCCCGTATCGATTCCACTCAGCGACGTCACCTGGATGAAATAACAAAGAACAAACAAGGCAGGCGAGGATAGTTAATTTTCGAAATGAAAGAAAGAAAACCAATCTGAAACAGCACGACAGATCAATTTTGAAACACAAATAACTTACCTTACAACTAATTTGCGACGGAAAACTCTTCAAATTTTTCCCAAAACAGGGAAAACGACCGCAGATTTATTTGCAAACAACGGACGCTAGAGACAATGGCCGACACTTGAAAACAGTGACCTCGCAATTACTAGTACCCAGTCTACAAGCCAGACTGTCACGTGTGTTCTCGTCCTCAAAGTGACAAACTGACAAGAAGGGGTCTTTATGCATAATGCATAAGACCCCAAAAACTTCAAGTAATCCACTATTCCTCGATTCGGTCTGACCAAGGGCTAACGCTCGAGACGTCTTAAATAAAAAAAGCTTTTAGTCTCTGTACGGTGGCCAATTTACATTATCAACTCCGGTGATAAAACCAAATTTTTGTTATTATCCAACACGGGCCTATAAAACTCTCCATCCTAGCTGAAAGTTCCAAATCTTGAGCGTTTAAGGTGGGTCAATGTAGTTTCACCACTTTCGACATTGTTCAAGCAACGTTCTTATTAGAAGGATTGGCATTACAACGCTGTATCCGTATTACCAATGTTATGGTACAATGTGAAACGCCAATTATTGCTTAACAAGATACGGTCATTGTGATGTAATAAGTCACCGTGGCAACAGGAAAGCCCTATAAAAACACTCTTTAATTTGTCTTTAGTTGCTCATATCTCAAAAACGAACTTGGTGACCACCCCCATGTGTGATTTTGTTAAGGTGGCTCTGATTCCGCTGCATATAATTTTTTTTAACATTGCAGAACGTTTTATGTTGGCCTTCGATCTTGTCGTCCCTTTCCAGCAATAAAAATTGGCGGTCACCGAGTTCGTTTTTGAGATATGAGCAACTAAAGCCAAAATAAAGGGTCGTGTCGTACGTCATTGAACGGACTTCAGGATTGGCCAAAAGAACAATAGAACGAACAAAGATAACAATGGATTTAGCACAGAAAACAATAGAAAGTACGACACTAGACAGCCAATGAAATGTAATGTTCAACAAGAGGTACGACCCTACCCAAAATAAAGGTTGTTTTTGCTGGGCTTTCCCGTTGCCAAGGTAACTTATTTAAGTCCCCATAATGATCACATCTCGTTTGGAAGTAATCGGTGTTTCACATGGTACCATAAGATTGCTGTTACGCGATACAGTGTCGTAGCGTCACCATTCTAAAGAGAGTATCTCTTTCAAAGTGTTGAAACTGGCTTGAGCCACCTTAGGCGCCAAATAGAATTCCCCTCCGCTTGTCGTCTGAGCTTATTGGGTATTTCTCGATTATTATTTCATCTCATTTTCAAGTTTAATGTGGGCGAAGTATCCTTAAACTCAGTGAATGAATAAAAATGTCATTAAGAGTCATTAAGAGTCATTAAGAGTCATTAAGAGATTCACTTGGCCGCGTTTGAATATGTTCACAGAACTGAGTTGTCAAAATCCTAAATCTGATAATTTGACGTTGTTTTCCAGAGTACGAAAAAGTTTGGGAATGGACGCAAACAAAAAAGAGTGTCGCAAGAGCAGCACATTCAACTATTTCCTTCTTTAATTAATTTAAATCAATTATATTATTGTTTTGTGGCAATGCCGTTACCGTATTTTTCGTCGTCTCCTGTCAACCAAAATCAAGACTCGGATGGCGACTCACACAGAAACTCTAATGGAAAAACAGAAGTTTTTAACTTTTTAACCCTTGAGACTTCATCACTGAGGTGGCTAACCCTTCCTGCAAGTAGGCTCAAACGTGTGAGCCATGGGGAAAATGCGCTCATTTACAAGTTTGGGACGACTGATTAAAAACGTTTTTTTGAATTTCATTGACCCCTCCATTGATTTTATGGTTATTCATTTGACTTGTATTACACCCGTAAATAATAAATGAAATGACAATTCGATTCCCTTTGCTTTTTGTCTTTTTTTGTTATTGTTGTTGTTGTTGTTTTTTTTTTCAGCGTATTCGTGACTGATTTGTTTTGTCTTCAATTTATTGTATTAGTTTTGTGACGAAGATGTTGTTTCGGACAAAACTCTATATCCTACATTTGCTCGGACTCGACCTCCAAACGCGCAGCTCAGCAAAAGCATCCTTGCCGTCTTAAACCAATTTTCTTGGAAAGTTGTAGCTATAGTCTACTGCAACGACAGCTGCTTCAGCCAGAAATCCTGGAAAAAAACTAAGGAGGACATGAAGAACACCTTTGAGGGCAATGGAGTTAAGGTTTCTTACGAGGCTACGATGCCAATGGAACACGAGCAGGCAGAATTTGATCATCGTTTGGACGAAATAAAAAGAAAAGCTCGAAGTGAGTAGTGTAGCTTAATAAATAAAAGTTATCATGGGTTTACATAGAGATTAGAATAAACTCTTTAAAATAATTCCATTTCCGCTTCCTTCAGTGATTTCAAAAGCAAATCCCAAGATCGCAAGTCTTCTTTGAATGCCTGCGTAATGGCACGAGCATGTTTATTTTGTATGTGTACATGTGTCCTTCCTCTTTAAGCTGGATTTAGTCCATCAGCATAACTGGTCACCCAGTGAATGAAGTGGCAAGGACCATTTTAGAATGCGAAATGTCTAGCAATATTTGTATTTGACTCAAACAAGTAAATCCGTACAAGTAAATAAAAACTTTAATCACTTACTGAGGTAAAAACGGATTCATGCAACCTGAGAGCGGATTTTACGTGCAACATACACACGTTGCCAACTTTACGACTATTCTCAATAGTTTGTCTGCTCAAATGTAGTCAAATTATCCAGGACATGATGTGATAGGTGAACGTTTAAGATTTCTGGATTTCGGAGAAAAAAAATCAATCGCTGCCTTCGCCCACGATCTTCTGATCACTTCAGTTCTTAGTATTTCTTGTCGTATTTTGGAGGAAGTTGTCGTTGACGTTGTGTTTCTTATTGAAAAAATCAAAAAGTTTCGCTTTTGATATTTGCTTTGCAGTCATTATATTAGCCGCGAATCCTGAGTACGCTCCCGCATTCATGGTCAGCGCCAGGAGAAAGGGAATGACCAATGGAGATTACGTTTATATTGTGAGCACGCTCTCTGAGATATACCTCGGGCATGCCTTGGATTACTGGTGGGGAGGAATCAGTGGAACTGTCAATCAGACTGAAGCCAAGATGGCCTGGAATTCAGTGCTTACACTAGTTCCCAATCCTTTTAATGTTACCAAGTATAAAAAGTTCCAGGAACAAGTGGTTGCTAAGCTAAATGATTTTCCTCATCGAATAAACCAGACAGCAGAGAATGTAAGAACAATTTTTCAGTTTCTACAATAGTTATCCGAGATAACGCTGTTAAAGGAGACCTCTACTCTTATGACCATCTATTTTATTATAAGTAAATAAACTTTGAAAAAATGCAACAATTTGATACCATGAACGTGCTGCATTGACAAGTACTAGACGCCATAATACTTTGTATTTTAACGAAAGCATGGCGAGAAGTTCATTTTTGATTCTTGATTTTCGGGGTTTTTTTTCTTTTGCTTCTTTCTGTAGACTCTACACTACGCTGCTTATTTGTTCGATGCTGTTTATCTCTACTCCCTTGCTCTGAACAAAACTATTTCAGCTGGCCAAGATCCACGCGATGGAGTTACAATTTTCAGTAAAATCAAAGGGACCGATTTCGATAGTAAGTGGACCAACTTGTGACAACAACAGCACAGATTTAATCATGACCTCAGCCCTTGTAAACTACTGTCATTTCTTTTAAGGTTTAATTTATCTTCGGGTTGTTAATTTGCTTTGTATCTTGGCAAACTTTCTGCCTGTTTATATCCCCCTTTTTGTAAAAGGCAGATATATCACAAACGCGGAATCCCATACATATTATATTAGATTGCCTCTGTCGAACTTTGGAAATGAATCTTGGGCACAAGAGACTAAGAAAATATGTATCAAAATCACAGAATTCGTTGATAGAAGAGAAGAGAGACCCTGGGAACGAGGTTGCGCTCCAACCCCCTACTGCTCTAGATCTTGCAAAAGCCTGTCCAGGTTGTAAGCATATGTTTCTTACCCAGATTGACTTTGTCAGCTATCTGTGGTCTCATCGTCTACAAGTATGATGTCATGCTCATCTTCAATTCGTTTACAAATGGAGAACAATGACAACAATAACAATTTATAAGGGAAACATCGGTGATCTGAATATTGCGTTTCTGTTTGCGGTTGCGGTTGAGGTTGAGGTTATGTTTCTGTTTGCGTTCATTAAATTAGTTAATGAATTTCATTATGGAAATAGGTATCACTGGATTTCACGTACATGTTGACGACAACGGAGATGCAGAATTCAACATGGTACTCCTTGACTTCGATGTAAAAACAAGTGGTGAGTGCGCTAAAACAAAGCCGGTTTGATATAAAATTATGTTAACTTTGCTTGCCAGTTTTGCTTTGAAGTTTTCTGGAAGAAAAGAAAATTGCCAAATATTCTTGCATTGTTTTCGTCAGAAATGAAGGCAGTAGGTGACTTTCTGGTGGATAGGTCGGGAAAGGAAATATTGCGCCTTTTCCCCGGTATTAACATATCGTGGTCGGAAGATGGTCGGCAGACATCTCCACCTGCAGACGCGCCTATTTGTGGATTCAATTTTGAGTTCTGTCCCGTCCCTTCCCCAAGTAAGTGACCATAATATGTTTTTCGAGTGAAGGTCAATTTTGTGCATTGAAGGCTTTCGTACACCCTGCCATGCTGCGTCCTATCACGTTTTGAAAACGTCGAATTAAATGACTTATATCCATTTGATTACTTAGATATCGGCCCTTCAAACAGTATAGGCCAGATTGCGGAGCAATCCTAGCCTCGGGTTTTTAGTAAATTCAGTAGTATGTTTGGTGGGGGACATTATCATCCCACCTTGAATGAACAGATAGCAAAATTGAAATCAGCTCTGATTGATATAACAGTAAATTAAAGTATCTTACATTAAAAATTTCGAAATTCATTGAAAGTGAAGTGAATCTATTAGTCTCTCCCCTCGGGGCTTTTCAGGTCTAATTTACAATGCTTTGTGGGGGACTTTAGCCAGACTGCTTGTACCGCAGTTTACAATTATTTTTAGGAAGGGAAAGATGCCCCCGTTCAGATAGGTCAGACCACAACACCGGGGACTACGTCCCCTACTCTTATCGAATGGTGAGTGGGTTCTTTAACGTCTCATACTATTTAATTTCCAACAATGGCAATGGTTTACAGTTCTTATCCGAGAAGACTTTAAAGCCTATATAGCTAAACATGGGCAGATGTTATTACAAAGGCAGCACTTTCTCCTCAGTTATTTTAAGACCCTGAGTGTTGGTCCGGCCGGAGTCGAACTCACGACCTTCCGCATGACAGCCCGATGCTCGACCAACTGAGCCACCGGTGCGCGGTATACGAAAGAGGTTGGAAGAGATCCTCATACTTTTCTGGACAATTTAAGAAATTGTCTTAAAAAACACCTAAAAATACAGGTGGCTTCAACGAGATTCTAACCCATGACCTCTGCGCGGCCTATGCAATGCTCTACTACTACTCAGCTATGATTCAGGAGCAACTCAGTTGCAAACAGGTCAATTTTTTGGGCTCGTGTGTTCCAGAGAAGGACTAGATGAATGAAATACAGGAAATTTGTTGCCAAGAGGAAATTAATGGATTTATACTGAGTGTGACAAACTTAGTTAGTTATTTCCCATGCTGCAGTTTGGGTATTTCTGTCATCCGGGATTTGCTGGAGATCATTCACCATTTGTACAAGCTAGGCGTAGGCTGATTCAACAGAGTCAAATCAATTACCCCCCCCCCCCCCCCACCCTCCCTAGTTTTACTTTCTTGTGGATGGCGTGTGTCCCCTCACCTTTGCTGGGATAATGTCTTCTATACTTGGGTATTTCCTAGGTTACCATGCTGATTTTCAATAAACGGCCTAGCCCATCAGGGCTTGGCCAAAATATCCCAGACATATGTGGTATTATTTGTGTCCCAGCAAACGGAGCTGGCCCAGAGCAATGCCTTGCCAACAATATCAGTCAGACTGTATGGAGCATGAAGAATAAATGTGTATATTTGAGGCGTGCAGGTTGAAGACGCATAGCTATATGGTACATGTGAAGTGATGACGTGCTTCAACAATTTTGTTCAGCTCTGTGTGACAATATTAAAACCAGCATGAAAAGGAGGCAATTTTCCGTGATGAATAAGTCTACTTCTTGTCACAGGAAGCCCAACGGGAGAAATCGGAGTTGGGAGAGACAGACCTTACCACGATTTAAGCCGCCATTTTGACTACTGGGTAAGGCGAAAGGAATTTTCAATATCTGGATTAGGATACGATTTTTTTCTGATGAAAAAAAAAAAAGGATTATGATTTCGCCGCTGAAGACAATGTAAACCATCAATCAGAAGTTACCTGGCTGCTTTCTAAATTTTTCCAAATATTCTTGGCGATGTTTTCGGAGAATTTTAAGCCTTGTTTACGAGGAAAATGTGGGAAAAATTAAAAACAAATGTATATAAGAACTTTTATAGTCTGCCAACGCAGACTTATTTCTCTCGGGGGAGAGAAACGACCGCCGGAAATGCGTCTGAGTTCGCAGGCTAGACTTTTTAGGGAAAGGCCGAAAATCCTTACAAATTGGTCTGTGTTATCTTACTGATTTACCTTCCGTTCTCAGTTTATGAACTTTTCAGAGGTAACATATCACGATACTTATTTGGCAATAGATCCTTATTCAGACATCGACAAATTATTTAACTGTGCCTACCCGTCATGGTTTTGGCTTATATTCCGACAGTGATAATCGAATGAACTTATAACGAAAAAAGAAGGATACATCTGCAGTTGGACAAGCGTAAACTGAGCGGCTCGAAATTTTCATTTCATTGGCATTCTACATCACGTGACATGCGTGACGTTGATTAGGTCGCGTGACAAAAGAAGTAACAAGACACCACGTGTTGTCACTTACGATCTTTAACATAAACGGACGACTCGACATACATTAGTGTTTAACGATGATGGCTTTTAAAATTCCATTTGAAAACACAACAACTTGACTATGGGAAAATCAGGAAGAGATTGTGAAATATGAGATGGCTATATGGGCACGCATTGTTCGCCAGTGAACAAGTGATGCAAAATCTAACCAAATTTATCAATGTATCCTTCATGGAAAGTGTACAAGGCAAAATTAATGTTTGCCTAATTTTGTGTCAAATTGACAAGTCTCAAAGTGACAGCTTTTGACTCAAACATTTGGCGTCATGTGAACAGTTTTAGACGTCAATTTCCTTGTCTGTAACGAAACCTCACATTTACCATTTAAATTAATGAAGATGGCTGAGAACATTTACTTGTTTAAAAATCTCGTTAAGTGAGCAAACATTACGTTTTGTGTGAAGCGCAAGCCTTTCAATGCCACCGCATAATGTCATATAATTTTCAACATTGGCGTTGGTTGCGTGGACAAGGAACAAGGAAGATTCTGACTGCATGCAGCTGCGAGTCAATAACATGGCGACTAGGCCACAGCACTGGACTTTGTTCAACTACTTCCTGTTGCTTTTGTGGTTCATTCAGTTAAACAGCCAAGCTGACAAGCCTAAATTACGAATAGTCCTACTCTATCCGTTTTCGTCCTGTGATCAACTGATAACAACTGAGTTGCCATTCGCCTCGGCCTTCCTAGTTGCCGTTGATACAATAAACAACAATTCGATGGGGTTCAATTTCAACTTGTCGATTGACTGGAATGATACTCGATGCAGCGAATTGGTTGGAATCAAAGCCATGAGCGAGCAGTGGAAACGAGGTGTGCAGGCTTTTATCGGACCGGGAAACCAAAGTTATTGCGCTACTTCAGCCAGGATCGCAGCTTCATGGAATATTCCTATGATCTCCTATGTAAGTGATAAGAATTCAGTTTCCTGCAAATCTAACATGAGAGTAAAGGTCTGCAGGTCAGTTTAATTTTTTATAATGATGAATTGGAAGCAGAAGTGAATTTCGTAATCATTAAAATGAACTAGGGTTAATTGATAAATTTCCCTGAAATCCAAATTCCAATAAAACTGACAAAATTTAAAGAAGAATGCGAATTTCGTCGGTTATATGGTACAGTGTTTGTACTCTTTAGTTTTTAACGAGAAAGCCCTGGATCTATTTCGCCGTTTAAAGTGAGGACACTCGAACCATGAACACTTGATATTTGTTTGTGCATTTTTTTAGTGATTGTAGAATGTGGGCTCGTCTCTTTGACAAGAGTATTTAATGTTTTTACACTTACAAAATGCTATACATGTAACACTGTACATCATAAGAAGAGCCTTTATTTCTTAGTCGTCGAAAAAAAAAAAGTCAGGTGTTCACGGTTCAAGTGTCCTTACTGTAAGAGTGACCTCGTGAATTTGTAAATAACATACTGTTATTATCCAAGAAGGGAGATATGTCCAGAAATGCACACCAAGAAGGGGGTAGTTTCTAAAGAAACTGTGGTGCTGAGTCGGTGGGGAAGTAGTATACAAAAATTTGGTTTTATCAACGGAGTTGATAATGTAAATTAGCCACCGTACAGAGACCTTTCCTTACATCTAGGCGGCATCTGCGGCCTTTCCCTACATCTAGGTGCGACGGAAAGCCGCAAGAATCTGGAACAAAAATTCATCTTCCAAATCGGCACCCTTAATCCTCACGGTATTAACGAACGCTTTTCATTTATCTAATATATTTTTCACGTTGCCATGTTACCACCAATAGCGTAGCTCCTACTCTACTATAAAAATAGGTCCGCAATGCGTACTTGGGGTCTTATGCTTAGCTTAACTCCATTCAGCCCTTACAGAATTTGGTACTACGGTCTCACTTTTACCATGCGTGATTGGTTCAAAATTTGCCATAACAATGCAGCAGTGAAATGAGTTCCTTAAGTATGCTTGAAATTTCAGACCTGTTCAGAATTTTACATCGATGACTTGCCACTAAAATTTCTCTTAATGCCATTTGCACAGTTTAGACAACTCTTGCTGCACGCTACATCATCTCTATCAGTTATTTACCAGTAACAGAAGCACTAGATTGGCTAAGAAACAAGCATGGCACTGTCATACATTCATATGATCTTATAAATGATCAAAAGAATGCTGAAATTCAACTAGAATTCTAAGATGAATCATCACTAGATGAGGCGTTCAATGAACAAGTACTCTCAGAGCTTGGTGCAAATCCCCACACTACTGGAAATCAGTCCATCACCAGTAACAATGTATAAACAGCCAAGAGAAATATCTGATGACCAATTACGTCGATCAGTTACATGTAGATCATTACATAATAAAAAAACGCAACCTAAAGCTTACAACAGGGTGCTTTCATGGACTAGAAATAAAATGAAAACCTCAACAGTCTGAACCAGTTTATTTGTTTATAACTGGAGGTGGTGGTGCTGGGAAAAGCCATTTCATTAAAACACTTTACCACACTGTAGTGAAAACCTATAGACATGCTCCAATGAATCCTGAGATTCCAACAGTGTTACTAGCAGCATCTACTGGAGTAGCAGTAATAAACATTGATGGTACACACAGCATTAGCAATACCTAAAAATACAGGTGATGATGTGGAGGAAAATCCAGGTCCTTTATCAAATATTGAAACCATGTCTGGAACATAAGTTAACAGAAAATAGTCATTTGTTCGCACAGGACATCTTATAGAACTGTATAAATTATTTCCAATAACCAAAATATTGTTCAAAGTAGAATAAGTCCACAAACTAATATCTTGTATTTGATGGTATAATACCAGGAAGTGACATTGCTACACATTACTTTACCAGCATTCACACCAAAGATTGTTTCACTTCCTTGACTAGAGTCAGCGGACACAGTGGTTGTTGGATCAATGATATCAAATATTGTAGGACCTGGATTTTCCTCCACATCATTTGCTTGCCTTATAAGCAATGGGATATAAACATTGTAGCACATCATTTGTGCAAACCAAAACATCACCTCATTACACGACTTGTAATGTCCAACAACTTGTTTTAATGTTGGCGAGTAAAACACATTTAAGTAAAACATCATAAGCATCGTATTCCAAAATCGCCCTCGCACACCTGAAAATGCATCCTTGACTTTCACAAAATTGTTGTGACAGCCGATCCTTGACCGCTTTTGTTCGATTGTTGTTCCCATGCTGGCGGCTAGTAGCAGACAACAGTAAGAGTGCGAAATACTATTCTTTGAGAGTGCAAAACTCTTATTCAATGCCACTATTTTTTAGAGTACAATAACTCTTTCAGTTTGGGATGTAACCCACACCGACATTTCAAGCCGATAAATACTGGTTTGTGATAGCTTGTGAGATACTTGTGAGGTATGTGGCGCGCAATGGATTTCGAGCCAATGAATGTGGGCTTGCGAAAGCGTCTTAGCTTCAGTGCAATCCGCACTAAACACAAGCCGAGTCTAAATATGTTGGCTTGCGAGAGTAAACAATTCCCGTATCGATTCCACTCAGCGACGTCACCTGGATGAAATAACAAAGAACAAACAAGGCAGGCGAGGATAGTTAATTTTCGAAATGAAAGAAAGAAAACCAATCTGAAACAGCACGACAGATCAATTTTGAAACACAAATAACTTACCTTACAACTAATTTGCGACGGAAAACTCTTCAAATTTTTCCCAAAACAGGGAAAACGACCGCAGATTTATTTGCAAACAACGGACGCTAGAGACAATGGCCGACACTTGAAAACAGTGACCTCGCAATTACTAGTACCCAGTCTACAAGCCAGACTGTCACGTGTGTTCTCGTCCTCAAAGTGACAAACTGACAAGAAGGGGTCTTTATGCATAATGCATAAGACCCCAAAAACTTCAAGTAATCCACTATTCCTCGATTCGGTCTGACCAAGGGCTAACGCTCGAGACGTCTTAAATAAAAAAGCTTTTAGTCTCTGTACGGTGGCCAATTTACATTATCAACTCCGGTGATAAAACCAAATTTTTGTTATTATCCAACACGGGCCTATAAAACTCTCCATCCTAGCTGAAAGTTCCAAATCTTGAGCGTTTAAGGTGGGTCAATGTAGTTTCACCACTTTCGACATTGTTCAAGCAACGTTCTTATTAGAAGGATTGGCATTACAACGCTGTATCCGTATTACCAATGTTATGGTACAATGTGAAACGCCAATTATTGCTTAACAAGATACGGTCATTGTGATGTAATAAGTCACCGTGGCAACAGGAAAGCCCTATAAAAACACTCTTTAATTTGTCTTTAGTTGCTCATATCTCAAAAACGAACTTGGTGACCACCCCCATGTGTGATTTTGTTAAGGTGGCTCTGATTCCGCTGCATATAATTTTTTTTTAACATTGCAGAACGTTTTATGTTGGCCTTCGATCTTGTCGTCCCTTTCCAGCAATAAAAATTGGCGGTCACCGAGTTCGTTTTTGAGATATGAGCAACTAAAGCCAAAATAAAGGGTCGTGTCGTACGTCATTGAACGGACTTCAGGATTGGCCAAAAGAACAATAGAACGAACAAAGATAACAATGGATTTAGCACAGAAAACAATAGAAAGTACGACACTAGACAGCCAATGAAATGTAATGTTCAACAAGAGGTACGACCCTACCCAAAATAAAGGTTGTTTTTGCTGGGCTTTCCCGTTGCCAAGGTAACTTATTTAAGTCCCCATAATGATCACATCTCGTTTGGAAGTAATCGGTGTTTCACATGGTACCATAAGATTGCTGTTACGCGATACAGTGTCGTAGCGTCACCATTCTAAAGAGAGTATCTCTTTCAAAGTGTTGAAACTGGCTTGAGCCACCTTAGGCGCCAAATAGAATTCCCCTCCGCTTGTCGTCTGAGCTTATTGGGTATTTCTCGATTATTATTTCATCTCATTTTCAAGTTTAATGTGGGCGAAGTATCCTTAAACTCAGTGAATGAATAAAAATGTCATTAAGAGTCATTAAGAGTCATTAAGAGTCATTAAGAGATTCACTTGGCCGCGTTTGAATATGTTCACAGAACTGAGTTGTCAAAATCCTAAATCTGATAATTTGACGTTGTTTTCCAGAGTACGAAAAAGTTTGGGAATGGACGCAAACAAAAAAGAGTGTCGCAAGAGCAGCACATTCAACTATTTCCTTCTTTAATTAATTTAAATCAATTATATTATTGTTTTGTGGCAATGCCGTTACCGTATTTTTCGTCGTCTCCTGTCAACCAAAATCAAGACTCGGATGGCGACTCACACAGAAACTCTAATGGAAAAACAGAAGTTTTTAACTTTTTAACCCTTGAGACTTCATCACTGAGGTGGCTAACCCTTCCTGCAAGTAGGCTCAAACGTGTGAGCCATGGGGAAAATGCGCTCATTTACAAGTTTGGGACGACTGATTAAAAACGTTTTTTTGAATTTCATTGACCCCTCCATTGATTTTATGGTTATTCATTTGACTTGTATTACACCCGTAAATAATAAATGAAATGACAATTCGATTCCCTTTGCTTTTTGTCTTTTTTTGTTATTGTTGTTGTTGTTGTTTTTTTTTTCAGCGTATTCGTGACTGATTTGTTTTGTCTTCAATTTATTGTATTAGTTTTGTGACGAAGATGTTGTTTCGGACAAAACTCTATATCCTACATTTGCTCGGACTCGACCTCCAAACGCGCAGCTCAGCAAAAGCATCCTTGCCGTCTTAAACCAATTTTCTTGGAAAGTTGTAGCTATAGTCTACTGCAACGACAGCTGCTTCAGCCAGAAATCCTGGAAAAAAACTAAGGAGGACATGAAGAACACCTTTGAGGGCAATGGAGTTAAGGTTTCTTACGAGGCTACGATGCCAATGGAACACGAGCAGGCAGAATTTGATCATCGTTTGGACGAAATAAAAAGAAAAGCTCGAAGTGAGTAGTGTAGCTTAATAAATAAAAGTTATCATGGGTTTACATAGAGATTAGAATAAACTCTTTAAAATAATTCCATTTCCGCTTCCTTCAGTGATTTCAAAAGCAAATCCCAAGATCGCAAGTCTTCTTTGAATGCCTGCGTAATGGCACGAGCATGTTTATTTTGTATGTGTACATGTGTCCTTCCTCTTTAAGCTGGATTTAGTCCATCAGCATAACTGGTCACCCAGTGAATGAAGTGGCAAGGACCATTTTAGAATGCGAAATGTCTAGCAATATTTGTATTTGACTCAAACAAGTAAATCCGTACAAGTAAATAAAAACTTTAATCACTTACTGAGGTAAAAACGGATTCATGCAACCTGAGAGCGGATTTTACGTGCAACATACACACGTTGCCAACTTTACGACTATTCTCAATAGTTTGTCTGCTCAAATGTAGTCAAATTATCCAGGACATGATGTGATAGGTGAACGTTTAAGATTTCTGGATTTCGGAGAAAAAAAATCAATCGCTGCCTTCGCCCACGATCTTCTGATCACTTCAGTTCTTAGTATTTCTTGTCGTATTTTGGAGGAAGTTGTCGTTGACGTTGTGTTTCTTATTGAAAAAATCAAAAAGTTTCGCTTTTGATATTTGCTTTGCAGTCATTATATTAGCCGCGAATCCTGAGTACGCTCCCGCATTCATGGTCAGCGCCAGGAGAAAGGGAATGACCAATGGAGATTACGTTTATATTGTGAGCACGCTCTCTGAGATATACCTCGGGCATGCCTTGGATTACTGGTGGGGAGGAATCAGTGGAACTGTCAATCAGACTGAAGCCAAGATGGCCTGGAATTCAGTGCTTACACTAGTTCCCAATCCTTTTAATGTTACCAAGTATAAAAAGTTCCAGGAACAAGTGGTTGCTAAGCTAAATGATTTTCCTCATCGAATAAACCAGACAGCAGAGAATGTAAGAACAATTTTTCAGTTTCTACAATAGTTATCCGAGATAACGCTGTTAAAGGAGACCTCTACTCTTATGACCATCTATTTTATTATAAGTAAATAAACTTTGAAAAAATGCAACAATTTGATACCATGAACGTGCTGCATTGACAAGTACTAGACGCCATAATACTTTGTATTTTAACGAAAGCATGGCGAGAAGTTCATTTTTGATTCTTGATTTTCGGGGTTTTTTTTCTTTTGCTTCTTTCTGTAGACTCTACACTACGCTGCTTATTTGTTCGATGCTGTTTATCTCTACTCCCTTGCTCTGAACAAAACTATTTCAGCTGGCCAAGATCCACGCGATGGAGTTACAATTTTCAGTAAAATCAAAGGGACCGATTTCGATAGTAAGTGGACCAACTTGTGACAACAACAGCACAGATTTAATCATGACCTCAGCCCTTGTAAACTACTGTCATTTCTTTTAAGGTTTAATTTATCTTCGGGTTGTTAATTTGCTTTGTATCTTGGCAAACTTTCTGCCTGTTTATATCCCCCTTTTTGTAAAAGGCAGATATATCACAAACGCGGAATCCCATACATATTATATTAGATTGCCTCTGTCGAACTTTGGAAATGAATCTTGGGCACAAGAGACTAAGAAAATATGTATCAAAATCACAGAATTCGTTGATAGAAGAGAAGAGAGACCCTGGGAACGAGGTTGCGCTCCAACCCCCTACTGCTCTAGATCTTGCAAAAGCCTGTCCAGGTTGTAAGCATATGTTTCTTACCCAGATTGACTTTGTCAGCTATCTGTGGTCTCATCGTCTACAAGTATGATGTCATGCTCATCTTCAATTCGTTTACAAATGGAGAACAATGACAACAATAACAATTTATAAGGGAAACATCGGTGATCTGAATATTGCGTTTCTGTTTGCGGTTGCGGTTGAGGTTGAGGTTATGTTTCTGTTTGCGTTCATTAAATTAGTTAATGAATTTCATTATGGAAATAGGTATCACTGGATTTCACGTACATGTTGACGACAACGGAGATGCAGAATTCAACATGGTACTCCTTGACTTCGATGTAAAAACAAGTGGTGAGTGCGCTAAAACAAAGCCGGTTTGATATAAAATTATGTTAACTTTGCTTGCCAGTTTTGCTTTGAAGTTTTCTGGAAGAAAAGAAAATTGCCAAATATTCTTGCATTGTTTTCGTCAGAAATGAAGGCAGTAGGTGACTTTCTGGTGGATAGGTCGGGAAAGGAAATATTGCGCCTTTTCCCCGGTATTAACATATCGTGGTCGGAAGATGGTCGGCAGACATCTCCACCTGCAGACGCGCCTATTTGTGGATTCAATTTTGAGTTCTGTCCCGTCCCTTCCCCAAGTAAGTGACCATAATATGTTTTTCGAGTGAAGGTCAATTTTGTGCATTGAAGGCTTTCGTACACCCTGCCATGCTGCGTCCTATCACGTTTTGAAAACGTCGAATTAAATGACTTATATCCATTTGATTACTTAGATATCGGCCCTTCAAACAGTATAGGCCAGATTGCGGAGCAATCCTAGCCTCGGGTTTTTAGTAAATTCAGTAGTATGTTTGGTGGGGGACATTATCATCCCACCTTGAATGAACAGATAGCAAAATTGAAATCAGCTCTGATTGATATAACAGTAAATTAAAGTATCTTACATTAAAAATTTCGAAATTCATTGAAAGCTTTCACTACGTGCCTAACTTACCATCAGACATCTTCAGTACCAGAACACCTGCCAAAACAGGCGTAAAAACTTGCCAAACCTCAGTCTCATTTTTCTAGTCTCAATGAACACGATTTTCAAGCTTACCTACTAAGTTATATTCCCTTGTCTGCGCACTTAGTGAGGTAATGAGAAATCCATCTTTGTATTTAATTTGCACAGGTGGTGGGATGAGTTTCACCAGAAAGTTGTCATCATTTGTTTTCACATCACATAATTTGCAGGTCCATCCAAGCGTGCAGATACCAATGTTCATATAGCCATTGCTGTTGTAGGCTCTGCTCTTATTATCGCATGCTCCGCTTTGCTTATCTTCTATGGCAGGTAAAGAGAAAACTCAATTTCCTTTTACAGCCGGCAATTTGCATTTTTACTGCGATCTTCTTTTGCTCAGCTGACCAAATACTTCTTCTCGTGAACTTGTAACTTTAAAGAGTCTTGGCCCCAAAAGAAACTTTAAGACTCGAAGAAGAAGAGCTCCATTGCAGCCCTTAAGTTATTTTTAGATGAAACAGAGAAAAAAATGTTTCCCAAGACATCAGCTATATAGAGGTAGCAGGCGAGCTTGATCAATTGGGAAAAGGTATAAGTAGTGACCATGGCAACGCAAGCTAATTTGTGTTGATGAACTTGTCTTTCGTTATCCCTTTGTAAAATTCAAGTACAACACTGCATTTGTTCTTCTTGTGGTGTGTATTTCTGACTAATTAAACTAATTTTCATTTGGATCCGGCAGGAAATACTCATTTGAAAGAGAACTCGCAAACCAAATTTGGAAAGTCACTTACGAAGACATTGTCAGACGTTCTACTATGGGACTCGGCGTGTCAAGAATCTCAAATATGAGTGAGGTATAAAAACTCGGCATAAATTAGCTCAATAAATGTCAGTTAAATCTTCCTAAGTTAATCTCGGGGAACGTTCTTGCCAATCAGAGACAAAATCGAAACCAACCCTGGTTTTCTCACACACATTTTCCCGCGTTCACTGCGGGTTTCATGCACGAAATCGATTTGCGTAATGATTAGTTCCGCTCGTTTAATTTATTTTCCTGTTTCCATTTGCCAACGACCATTTGGCCTTTCACGATGTACAAATTAAAGCCCATCTATCAAGAAGAACCTACCGTAAATATTTTGGCTGATTTCTCAACCAATTTCAAAAGATATAAGTGTCCATTGTTCTTTCAGTTGAACACGATCGGCGGACCGCAAACGGCTAGTAGTATCACATTGGGAACATACAAGGTTTGTTTTTCCTTTAAAGACAGATGTGTACATAAGGTGCTTATTTACAGCCCTAACTTCTGTTCATATTACCTACCATGGGACGATAAATATAGTCGGAAATGTTTTCATATTAAATTTACTGATACCGCTCTATAAAATGTAGAAAAGACGCAATCGCATTTGCAGAGTATAAGCTATAATTGGAGTTGAACAGGCTAGAATGTAAGAAATGAGTTAAAGATTTCCTTCTTTACTGGTTTTTTTTTTTCCAGTTTTTTTCCTTCAGAACGTAACTTACCGCCGAGTGAACGATAATCTGAAGTGCCTTAAATTAATTTCGTTTTCAGTCTCGATGAATTCGGAACTGGACTGTTCGAACTTCGAAGATCAAAATATAAATAACTATTTCTAGAATAACCATTAATTGCTTATCCCTCCTTTTTATTCACTTCATTTGAAATTTCTTTATACTTGTTATGCAACCTTATTATTGCTCAGCAGTTGTTTTAGTCGATTTTGATTAATCATTACTTTATTCAAGTTTTTTTGTATGAAACTTTTAGACATGACCCTCGGTTTTTACAGGGAAATCCCATAGTTATAAAAAGAGTGGAGAAAGATCAAATTGATTTGACAAGAACAGTCCTGCTTGAGTTGAAACAGGTGGGAAACATAGCAGGTTTGCTTTTTACTAGTAAAAAGTCACATTAGAAAATAATTTATAGCCAATGTATAGAGACCTCAAATCCATTAAGAGTACGAACTTTAAATGATCTCATAAAAATATTTAGTATATACTCACCCAGTGATCTTGGTGTTTCAAGCAATCTGATTGGTTCGCTATCTCGGCGTAATTAACAATTATTCTTTGAAATGGAGATGAATAGTGGTAGAATATTTACCGAGCCGCAAAGCGGCGAGGTAAATATTCTGCCACTTTTCACCGAGATTGAAAAGAATAATTGTTTTAGTATATACTCACGAAGTGATCTCACCAACAAATTGCAGAAAAAACCATCCAAAGTCGATTTAATTGGAATTTCAATTCATGCGTGGAAAACGTGCAAGCGCGGGGACAAAGCATGCGCGAAAGTGTTCAAACATGGCAAATCTAAATAACCTTCGTCACAAACAGCAAAATGGTCATTTAGCACCGTTTTGTTTAAATCAGCAATCTAAATCGAAAGTCTGATTGTTAAAACATTTTCACCGTTCGATCAAAGCTTTTGAGGTTCATTTGAAATGGAAATCAGTTGAAAGTGCAGTTGATAAAGGATCCACATGAAATGGTGGCTCTAATTGAGGTGAGCGTTAGTTTGTTGTAAAATGACCCGTCTTGTTTCCTAGCAACCATGTGGAACTTTCTTAAACATTTTTTAATTCCTGGATTTCAGTAAGAAATTCGTTTTGGTGGGCGACCAGCCCTACAAGAAAGAATTACTCCCAGCATAGGCAGCCGAAGCTCGCGTCACTACAGACAACCGTTGAGAATTTAAACGCGTTATAAGACTTTGTATGAGAAATAAAATACCGTCGATTATGAAGCCTAAAAAATGCTCAATTTAACGTTCATTCAATAAAATGAATAAAAATGACTCACCCCTGGTGTATTCTTGTGCCTTTTGGAGCTTATTTTACCGTTTCGGAAAGTCCGTGTTTTCAATGTTCTAAGACGAAGTCAAGACTGCACACTATTTTTTCACCCAAAGCTAAAGCCACATCATTTGCGAACCTCCGTGAATGTTTCGTCGTCAAAAATCCCCACGCACTTGGCTGGAAATGAGCATTTCTGCTTCGATTCCACGATAGCTGATAAATTTAACAGCTGCTGATAACCGAACAGGACACGGAGCCGACCACGGACCGGAGCCGAGCGCGCACCGGTGGCTCAGTTGGTTGAGCACCGGGCTGTCACGCAGTAGGTCGTGAGTTCAACTCCGGCCGGACAAAGGGGTCACTCAGGGTCTTCAAATAACTGAGGAGAAAGTGCTGCCTTTGTAATTACATCTGCAAATGGCTAGACTCTCTAGTCTTCTCGGATAAGGACGATAAGCCGGAGGTCCCGTCTCACAACCCTTCAATGTTCATAATCCTGTGGGACGTAAAAGAACCCAAACACTTGTCGCAAAGAGTAGGGCATGTAGTTCCCGGTGTTGTGGTCTGTCTTCTGTGATGTATCATGGTTGGGAGGGTAAATGCTCGGAGAAATTAGCTACACCAAGCTACTCTAAAAATCCGAGGATAAATAAAGATATATGATATGATATATGATATGATACGGAGCTTGGGTCCCGGGTCAAATTAACTCCACCCGATGAGGTACATGTACAACACTTACCCCATCCCCACAGCGGCTTCTCGAAAAGCTCCATGGTTACGAGAAGCCGCCGTGGTGATGGGGTGAGCATTATTCACTCCCTACGGAGTGAATAATGCTTGATCCAAACAAAACAAAATGGCCGCGTAAACTCGCCAGCATTTATGAATCGGAAATATTGAGAATACAAGATGATGCTGTGCTACAAAAGACAAAGAAGGCCTGAAAGTTTTCAAAGGTAAGAGAAGAGTTCATACTTTTGCCAACCAGTGTTTGACTTCGTTTTTCCAGATAATTATTGCTGAAAATTAAACAATCTTCACGCCACTGAACAATTTGTTTCACTCGAAGTAATTCTCTCTTGTAGGGTTGGTCGCCCACCAAAACGAATTTCTTACTGAAATCCAGGAATTAAAAAAAATGTTTAAGAAAGTTCCACATCGTTGCAAGGAAACAAGACGGGTCATTTTACAACAAACTAACGCTCACCTCAATTAGAGCCACCATTTCATGTGGATCCTTTACCAACTGCACTTTCAACTGATTTCCATTTCAAATGAACCTCAAAAACTTTGATGGAACGGTGAAAATGTTTTGACAATCAAACTTTCGATTTAGATTGCTGATTTAAACGGTGCTAAGTGACCATTTTGCTGTTTGTGACGAGGATTTTAACGAAGGTTATTTAGATTTGCCATGTTTGAAGCTTCTGTAAACACTTTCGCGCATGCTTTGTGACCGAGGTCACCGTTTTTCACTATACGGACCGACCCTTAGCTGGTGAATAACTTATTTAATTTTATTCCTGTCTCTCCCTTCCTCTCTGAAAGCAATTTTTAAATCGCTGACTCGCATCGCACTTGATAACGAATGTAGTATTAAAGCCATTTGCAACCTGGACGTTTCAAAGAGAAATATTTTTATTTCAATTCTATTTCCAAGCCTCTTGTCTAATAAAAAGTAACTTCTGTATGTAAACGGATTCGGTGTCAAAAAATGGAAATTAATGGTCGAGGACAAAAACTCTCCAAGAGTTACCGTGCTCGTGGGCAGAGATACGAAAATCCGGACCGCACGAAGAACCAATCAGATTGCAGGATTCAATACCGTGCCCTCTCGGAAAAAAATTAATATATTTATATTTTTTTGGCTACAACTTGGGTCACCTTTACCCAAAGGGCAGCAAATTATCCGTAAAACTGTTTCTGTCACCAGATGGGCTCCCATGAGTAGGAGCGAGTAACTCCCATACTAAGCCTACGTCACGGCATCTTTACAGACCAATCTATTTTTGAACTACCTTTGCCGCAAAACAACAAAGGCAGTTCCGGTTCGGTGACGCTATGGCGTCAACTTAGTTTTCTGTGATTGGTCATCGGGCTCCTGCGGGAGTCTCATTCTCGGGAAATTCAATCTAAGAAATAATCGGTCTGTGAAAACGCCGTGACAGGAATATATGGGAGTTGCTAACTCCTAGTCATGGGCTTCTGTTCTTATCCAGGCAGTTGGAGTGGATTGAAAACAAGTCTCTGATAGGAACTCCACCTCTTTCTTCCCTAGGTTTTATTGACATTTCCGTTCATAAGCCGAGAAATTATTTTGGATTAAGTAAATTTGTTTTTGTACAGATTCGAGACGTGCATCACCTTAATTTGACTAAGTTCTTTGGCGCATGCGTGGACGCCCCCAATATCTGTATTCTCACAGAGTTTTGTTCAAGGGGAAGCTTGCAGGTAAATAATGAGATAAAATATGTCGACCCCAAGTTTTGCTTGCCGAGGTCAAATATCAGAACCCCAACCCCACCCCGCATCTCTTCTCTTTTTTTCTCGCCCTATTTTTCACGCGGCCAAAATATCATAATTCTCATAACTGATGATTTAGATGGATCAATGACGGTTTGACTTCTCGACAGGCTAAGGCCTTGTATTTTCTCCAAAACCATTTAAGCCAAAATGAAACAATTATTTCTTAGACTTTTTATAGTAGATTGCACTGTGTGGTGTTATCGCGAGGAGAGCATGTTGGCTGAAAGCGACGGAAAAAATTGGTCTTATCCACTGAAACTTGTTTGCAAACTTATTAACAGGGGGTTCCGGAAAGTGAAAAGCAATCTGGGTGTTCTTGGAGAATATTGCCGCTGCTGAAAAGTTCCATAATGTATCAGTTACAGAACAACATACTTTATTCGAACTACCGACATTCAAGAAATTGGACTATTTTTTCTTTACAATTTATTTATTTATTTGGTTAGTCATTTATTAGTATTAGAGATATTTATGAATTCTGTAAATTTGTTTTCTTTTCTTGTACAGGGGATAATCTTAAACGAAGAAATAAAATTGGATACCATATTCGTTCATTCTTTCATGATGGACATCGCAATGGTAAAATACTTAATTTGTATATGTAATAGGACTACATGCTGTCCAATTTGAAAATAATTGGATGAAAAAAATTCTTAGGGCAGCCAAAATTGTCTGAAAACCTATAACCAAGTTGTAACCAAGTGTATTCTTGGAGGTGTTTTAGTTTTGGTTTTTGCCTCTCAAGTTAGCAAGCTATTCTTCTCGCAACGTAGGAAATCGCTCATTTGCGGTGATATCGCTGAAAAAGTCCTGAGGAATCGAAAACTTTGGCAAATTCCGCCATTGTCACTACTACAAACAGAGACAACAGCGCTGGCGCTATGCTTTGTGCTGATTGGTCAGTTTCTATTACCTATTGCATTTTCTGGGATTTGATTGGCTTAGACAAACTGTCCTATGTTTTCTAAATTGGACAGTTTGCCTGTTTTTAAAGGAAACCCTTTCTGAAACTATCCAAATTAATCCTTAATTTGACAGTTTTAAAAAATTAAAGAATAATAGCTAATGACAATTGCGGATTAACTACCAGCTAT